>NC_048565.1:7820907-8123407 GCF_013265735.2 Oncorhynchus mykiss | reverse complement strand
GTGATGGTGAGAGGTTAGCATGTCTTGGGTGTATGATATAAAATACTAATCTCCCCTGTTATTGTAATGGTGAGAGGTTAGCATGTCTTAGGGTTATAATATTTGTGTGTCTGTGTTATATTTGTGCGTCTGCAGACAATTACATTGACAGAAGCCATAATCTATCTGCAACATTAAAGATGATCTACCCTCTAAAATTAACAAATTAAAAAACTTTTGACTACCTTCAATCATATGTGAATTTTTCCCAATATTTTTGGTCCCCTAAAATGGGGGGACCCCGAAGTGCTGTGATTTTGTAAACGATTCACCTGGTATGGAGGAAATACCCTCAAATTAAAGCTGACTACAATTTCAAAACAACGAAACATTTGCCACTGTCCAAATACTTCTGGAGCTCACCGTATGACCATTCTAGTCTATCAAAACCTTTTTCTGCACAGAGAGATTATACAGCCCAAGGTGCTGTTGTTTCATCATTCTTGCTTGACAAAAAGGATGGTGTCATTCTCTACACAGGATGCATTATAGGTCTGGACACAGATAGTTGTTGAGCTATTGAGTAGAGTTTCCCAACTCCGGTCCTCCAGTACCCAGATGTCCTTTACCATTCGGCCATCAGATTTGCCACCAATGCTCCTTATAGGACACATCACTGCACTCTATACTCCTCTGTAAACTGGTCATCTCTGTATACCTGTCGCAAGACCCACTGGTTGATGCTTATTTATAAAACCCTCTTAGGGGGGAGTGAGACCCATCTGATATATCTACTGCAGCTCTCATCCTCCACATATTCCTCCACACGTTCTACCAGTCACGTTCTGTTAAAGGTCCCCAAAGCACACGCATCCCTGGGTCACTCGTCTTTTCAGTTCACTGCAACTAGCTACTGGAATGAGTTGCAACAAACACTCAAACTGGACAGTTTTATCTCAATCTCTTCATTCAAAGACTCAATCATGGACACTCTTACTGACAGTTGTGGCTGCTTTGTGTGATGTATTGTTGTCTCTACCTTCTTGCCCTTTGTGCTGTTGTCTGTGCCCAATAATGTTTGTACCATGTTTTGTGTTGCTACCATGTTGTTGTTATGTTGTGTTGCTACCATGTTGTTGTTATGTTGTGTTGCTACAATGTTGTTGTTATGTTGTGTTGCTACCATGCTGTGTTGGTACCATGTTGTTGTTATGTTGTGTTGCTACCATGTTGTTGTTATGTTGTGTTGCTACCATGTTGTTGTTATGTTGTGTTGCTACCATGCTGTGTTGGTACCATGTTGTTGTTATGTTGTGTTGCTACCATGTTGTTGTTATGTTGTGTTGCTACCATGTTGTGTTGTCATGTGTTGCTTCCTTGCTATGTTGTTGTCTTAGGTCTCTCTTTATGTAGTGTTGTTGTCTCATTGTGATGTGTGTTTTGTCCTATGTTTCTGTTGTATTTATTTTTAATCCCAGGCCTTTTGGTAGGCCGTCATTGTAAATAAGAATTTGTTCCACACTCACTTGCCTAGTTAAAGGTTAAATTAAAATGTAATAAATACCCCCAACAGCACACATTATTGTTGTATCCCCAGACAAAAACACCTGATTCAACTTGTCAAGGGCTTGATGATTAGTTGACAAGTAGAATCAGGTGTTTTTGTCCGGAGCCACAACAACAATATGTATTGTTGGGGGTAGTCGAGGACTGGAGTTGGGAAACACTGGAGTAGAGAGTAGAAGTGTACATTCACATGCTAATCGGAAGATCCTAATTCCCAGTGGGTAATTTCACTTGAATGACCCTCAAAATTGTAATTACAAGTGGGGGAACTCAGAGAAAATGTTGTTGCCGAGCTGTGATGTTTTACCAATGACTTTTTTTTTTTTTTTTACCCTTTTCAACCTAATTCATTTTTGACAATTACAACCTCATTATGGATGACGTAGCTAGGTCTGACCATATTGTCAATGTTAAGCAAGCTTGCTAGCATTATTAGCAATGTTAGCAAGCTTATCAAGCTAGCTAACATTATTAGCAATGTTAGCAAGCTTATCAAGCTAGCTAACATTATTAGCAATGTTAGCAAGCTTATCAAGCTAGCTAACATTATTAGCAATGTTAGCAAGCTTATCAAGCTAGCTAAAATCTTATTGGTTGAATAATTGTTCCGTCTTCAAAAAGCACTTGAACACAATCACGTCAGACTTAACAGTTCCAAGTTTCTTATTTCCCACAAGCATGTGAAGCCTTAGTTAGAAAGGCAATCAGTAAGTTGCATTTCTGGTTGAAAAGTATTGCCCTGACACCATCTGGAACAATTGAAAAACAGGGACAAGCACACTGTTTGGTTCTAATGTATCTTGATGCCACAGAGGAAGTCTGAACTATGGCAGAGAACGGGCTGAGACGGAGTGCTGGCTGTACGAACAAATATTTTAATATGATGGAATGGAGAAACCATTACAAAATACACTCACTAGTTGTTGGTTTCCATCCAATTGGTGACAGATTTTCATGAGAATATGAAAAAAATAAATCGGTATAAAAACAATATGCACATTTTCCATAAAATGTACTTGTTGCGGATAACAAGCTGTGTGTGATGATGTTATGCACATAAAAACAACTTTTGCGGTTAAATTCCCATGTATGGAATTTTAAAAAAAACATTCAAATGTGTTTCCATTGCATTTTACACTCTACTGATGGTTTTGTAACAGGTCTGTTTTAGTTATATAGTGAATGGTCTTTGCATATGCGCTCTAGCCCAGGGTTTTCCCAAACTCGGTCCTGCCCCTAGGAAACCCTGTTCTAGCCAACAGCTCGCAGACTGTGCAGGAAGGCTACGCATACGATGACAACTATTATGGACAAAAGACCTAGAATATTTTTATTTGTCAAATGGCAGCATCAAGCATCGATCATCAGGGTAGCCTAGTGGTGAGAGCGTTGGACCGTAAGGTCTGACAAGAGCTGACAATGTACAAATCTGTCGTTCTGCCCCTAAACAGGCAGTTAACCCACTGTTCCTAGGCCGTCATTGAAAATAAGAATTTGTTCTTAACTGACTTGCCTGGTTAAATAAAGGTAAAAAAAATAAAATCATGTCACCAGAATAAGACCCTATTTATGGGAAAGCGGCATCAAGCTCATCACCGTGCGCTTTCACCACCATGTGAAGTTCATCCTAACATATTTCATCTGTAGCCTCATAAACTGGCGGTTTTGGAGCAGTGGCTTCTTCCTTGCTGAGCGGCCTTTCGGGTTATGTCGATATAGGACTTGTTTCACTGTGGATATAGATACTTTTGCATCTGTTTCCTCCAGCATCTTCACAAGGTCCTTTGCTGTTGTTCTGGGATTGATTTGCGCTTTTCGCACCAAAGTACGTTCATCTCTAGGAGACAGAACGCATCTCCTTCCTGAGCGGTATGACGGCTGCGTGGTCCCATGGTGTTTATACTTGCGTACTATTGTTTGTATAGATGAACGTGGTACCTTCAGGCATTTGGAAATTTGTCCCAAGGATGTACCAGACTTGTGGAGGTCTACAATCTTTTTTCTGAGGTCTTGGCTGATTTCTTTTGATTTTCCCATGATGTCAAGCAAAGAGGCACTGAGTTTGAAGGTAGGCCTTGAAATACATCCTCAGGTACACCTCCAATTGACTCAAATTATGTCAATTAGCCTATCAGAAGCTTCTAAAGACATGACATCATTTTCTTTAATTTTCCAAGCTGTTTAAAGGCACAGTCAAGTTAGTGTATGTAAACGTCTGACCCACTGGAATTGTGATACATGCACAAAGTAGATATCCTAACCGACTTGCCAAAACTATAGTTTGTTAACAAGAAATGTGTGGAGTGGTTGAAAAATTAGTTTTAATGACTCTAACCTAAGTGAATGTAAATTTCCAACTTCAACTGTACATACAAAAGTATGTGAACAACCCTTCAAGTTAGTGGATTTGGCTATTTCACCCGTTGCTGACAGGTGTATAAAATAAACCTATCCAAGAAGTCCGTTTGTCAAATGTATGCCCTGCTAGAGCTGCTCCGGTCAACTGCAAGTGTTGTTATTGTGAAATGGAAATGTCTAGAAGCAACAACGGCTCAGCCGCAAAGTGGTAGGCCCCTCAAGCTTACAGAACGGGACTGCCAAGTGCTGAAGCGATTAGCACATATAAATAATATGTCCTCTTTTGCAACAGTCACTACCCAGTTCCAAACTGCCTCTGGAAGCAACGTCAGCACAAGAACTGTTCATCACCATGCGCAATACCAAGCGTCGGCTGGAGTGGTGTAAAGCTCGCTGCCAGTGGACTCTGTAGCAGTGGACACACATTCTCTGGAGTGATGAATCACGCTTCACCATCTGGCAGTCTGACGGACAAATCTGGGTTCGCGGGATGCCAGAAGAACACTACATGCCCCAATGCATAGTGCCAACTGTAAAGTTTGGTGGAGGAGGAACAATGGTTTGGGGCTGTTTTTCATTGTTTGGAGTAGGCCCCTTATTTCCAGTGAAGGGAAATCTTAAGGCATACAATGACATTCTAGACAATTCTGTGCTTTCAATTTTGTGGCAACAGTTTTTTTTTGTTTAGCATGACAATGCCCACATGCACAAAGCGAGGTCAATACAGAAATGGTTTGTCGAGATCGGTGTGGAAGGACTGGCCTACACAGAGCCCGGATCTCAACCCCATCGAACACCTTTGAATTGGAACGCTGACTGCGAACCAGGCCTAACCCCTGCAGCAATGTTCTAACATCTAGTGGAAAGCCTTCCCAAAAGAGTGGAGGCTTTTATACCAGCAAAGGGGCACCAACTCCATATCAATGTCTATGATTTTGGAATGAGATGTTTGACGAGCAGGTGTCCACATACTTTTGGTCATGTAGTGTACTTTACTCGCATAAAAAGGTTTGAAAAATGTAAATTGGTTGTCACTAACCAGGTCATCTAAATATTTGTTTGTTGATGAATGGGGACCTTGGCATTATTTACTTTACACACGGTCCCCACTTAGATTGATGAAATTCCCCTCAAATAACTAAAAACGCAGACACTTTCCCTCAAGATGATATGTAAACCAGCTTTTCAAAGTAAGATATTCTCAATGTGGCATTTAAACTGAAGAAGCCAAGTCGTCTGTATACTTCATTCTGGCATTTTGTCAATTTTATGCCCTTATCACAAGTTAGCTCCGTAACTCCTCTTGATTTTGGGAGAACTCTATTCACAGTAGAAAGGTTTTCAAAGGCCAGAGGACATTTTTAGCAGTGTTGGAGAGACAACATCGCAGGGGGTAGGAGAAACAGTAGAACATTGCAATTTCTGGAGGCTGCTGGGATGTGAAGATCAAAATACTAACCCCCTTGCCATTTCCACTATTAGCATCATCAAACTAGCTGAACTCTCTCCCATGTCTGATGGAAATCGTGCTATGGGTGATATGGTGTGTGAAGAGAATACAGTATCACCCCCCCCCCCCCCCCCCCCCCCCCCCCAACATGAAAGAAATGCTATAGTATAAATACTATAGTGTTCACTGTAGTGCTTTTGTGGACTGTGTTGCAGATATGACTGTAGCATTTACAGTTTACTATAGTATAAATACCGTATTAAAAAAACTAATTTATATACTACAGTAATTACTTGTGTTTTCGCGGACTGTAGTATACTGCTTTCAATGTAGTGTTTTATTATCTTTGACATAGCATTAGGGTCTTTCTTCTTCAGGAAACCTACGGGAGAAATATTAAAAATGAAAATTGACCAGTAGAACTGAGGGCTGAACGGAGAGTTCAGCGCTTCTGCTCTTTTCTATAACCTGTATACAGTACGTGGTCTATACTTGGCACATGTACAGTGTCTTCAGAAAATATTCATACCCCTTATTCCCCATTTTGTTGTGTTACAGCCTGAATTCAAAATGGGAACACTAAAAATAACACATCCTAGATCTGAATGAATGAAATATTCTTATTAAATACTTTTTTCTTTACATAGTTGAATGTGCTGACAACAAAATCACACAAAAATTATCAATGGAAATCAAATTTATCAACCCATGGAGGTCTGGATTTGGAGTCACACTCAAAATTAAAGTGGAAAACCACACTACAGGCTGATCCAACTTTGATGTAATGTCCTTAAAACAAGTCAAAATGAGGCTCAGTAGTGTGTGTGGCCTCCACGTGCCTGTATGACCTCCCGACAACACCTGGGTATGCTCCTGATGAGGTGGCGGATGGTCTCCTGAGGGATCTCCTCCCAGACCTGGACTAAAGCATCCGCCAACTCCTGGACAGTCTGTGGTGCAACATGGTGTTGGTGGATGGAGCGAGACATGATGTCCCAGATGTGCTCAATTGGATTCAGGTCTGGGGAACGGGCGGGCCAGTCCATAGCATCAATGCCTTCCTCTTGCAGGAACTGCTGACACACTCCAGCCACATGAAGTCCAGCATTGTCTTGCATTAGGAGGAACCCAGGGCCAACCGCACCAGCATATGGTCTCACAAGGGGTCTGAGGATCTCATCTCGGTACCTAATGGCAGTCAGGCAACCTCTGGCGAGCACATGGAGGGCTGTGCGGCCCCCCAAAGAAATGCCACCCCACACCATGACTGACCCACCGCCAAACCGGTCATGCTGGAGGATGTTGCAGGCAGCAGAACGTTCTCCACAGCGTCTCCAGACTCTGTCACGTGCTCGGTGTGAACCTGCTTTCATCTGTGAAGAGCACAGGGCGCCAGTGGCGAATTTGCCAATCTTGGTGTTCTCTGGCAAATGCCAAACGTCCTGCACGGTGTTGGGCTGTAAGCACAACCCCCACCTGTGGGCATCGGGCCCTCATACCACCCTCATGGAGTCTGTTTCTGACCGTTTGAGCAGACACATGCACATTTGTGGCCTGCTGGAGGTCATTTTGCAGGGCTCTGGCAGTGCTCCTCCTGCTCCTCCTTGCACAAAGGCGGAGGTAGCGGTCCAGCTGCTGGGTTTTTGCCCTCCTAAGGCCTCCTCCACGTCTCCTGATGTACTGGCCTGTCTCCTGGTAGCGCCTCCATGCTCTGGACACTACGCTGACAGACACAGCAAACTTTCTTGCCACATTTCGCATTGATGTGCCATCCTGGATGAGCAGCACTACCTGAGCCACTTGTGTGGGTTGTAGACTCTGTCTCATGCTACCACTAGAGTGAAAGCACCGCCAGCATTCAAAAGTGACCAAAACATCAGCCAGGAAGCATAGGAACTGAGAAGTGGTCTGTGGTCACCACCTGCAGAACCACTCCTTTATTGGGGGTGTCTTGCTAATTGCTTATAATTTCCACCTGTTGTCTATTCCAATTGCACAACAGCATGTGAAATGTATTGTCAATCAGTGTTGCTTCCTAAGTGGACAGTTTGATTTCACAGAAGTGTGATTGACTTGGAGTTGCATTGTGTTGTTTCAGTGTTCCCTTTATTTTTTTGAGCAGTGTGTATATATAGAATCTCATTTACATAAGTATTCACACCCCTGGAGGTTGGTGTCTACTTAATTTGGGAGGACGGGCTAGTGGTAATAGAGCGGAATAAGTGGAATGGTATCAAATATTAAACATGGGTTCAATGTGTTTGATGCCATTCCATTCGCTAATTTACAGCCATTATTATGAGCCACCATCCCCTCAAATAAAATGTTATTAATCACATGCGTCGAATACAACAGGTGTAGTAGACCTTACAGTGAAATGCTGAATACAACAGGTGTAGTAGACCTCACAGTGAAATGCTGAATACAACAGGTGTAGCAGACCTTACAGTGAAATGCTGAATACAACAGGTGTAGTAGACCTTACAGTGAAATGCTGAATACAACAGGTGTAGTAGACCTCACAGTGAAATGCTGAATACAACAGGTGTAGTAGACCTTACAGTGAAATGCTGAATACAACAGGTGTAGTAGACCTCACAGTGAAATGCTGAATACAACAGGTGTAGTAGACCTCACAGTGAAATGCTGAATACAACAGGTGTAGTAGACCTTACAGTGAAATGCTGAATACAACAGGTGTAGTAGACCTTACAGTGAAATGCTGAATACAACAGGTGTAGTAGACCTTACAGTGAAATGCTGAATACAACAGGTGTAGTAGACCTTACAGTGAAATGCTGAATACAACAGGTGTAGTAGACCTTACAGTGAAATGCTGAATACAACAGGTGTAGTAGACCTTACAGTGAAATGCTGAATACAACAGGTGTAGTAGACCTTACAGTGAAATGCTGAATACAACAGGTGTAGTAGACCTCACAGTGAAATGCTGAATACAACAGGTGTAGTAGACCTTACAGTGAAATGCTGAATACAACAGGTGTAGTAGACCTTACAGTGAAATGCCGAATACAACAGGTGTAGTAGACCTTACAGTGAAATGCTGAATACAACAGGTGTAGTAGACCTTACAGTGAAATGCTGAATACAACAGGTGTAGTAGACCTTACAGTGAAATGCTGAATACAACAGGTGTAGTAGACCTCACAGTGAAATGCTGAATACAACAGGTGTAGTAGACCTTACAGTGAAATGCTGAATACAACAGGTGTAGCAGACCTTACAGTGAAATGCTGAATACAACAGGTGTAGTAGACCTTACAGTGAAATGCTGAATACAACAGGTGTAGTAGACCTCACAGTGAAATGCTGAATACAACAGGTGTAGTAGACCTTACAGTGAAATGCTGAATACAACAGGTGTAGTAGACCTTACAGTGAAATGCCGAATACAACAGGTGTAGTAGACCTTACAGTGAAATGCTGAATACAACAGGTGTAGTAGACCTTACAGTGAAATGCTGAATACAACAGGTGTAGTAGACCTTACAGTGAAATGCTGAATACAACAGGTGTAGTAGACCTCACAGTGAAATGCTGAATACAACAGGTGTAGTAGACCTTACAGTGAAATGCTGAATACAACAGGTGTAGCAGACCTTACAGTGAAATGCTGAATACAACAGGTGTAGTAGACCTTACAGTGAAATGCTGAATACAACAGGTGTAGTAGACCTCACAGTGAAATGCTGAATACAACAGGTGTAGCAGACCTTACAGTGAAATGCTGAATACAACAGGTGTAGTAGACCTTACAGTGAAATGCTGAACACAACAGGTGTAGCAGACCTTACAGTGAAATGCTGAATACAACAGGTGTAGTAGACCTTACAGTGAAATGCTGAATACAACAGGTGTAGTAGACCTCACAGTGAAATTCTGAATACAACAGGTGTAGTAGACCTTACAGTGAAATGCTGAATACAACAGGTGTAGTAGACCTTACAGTGAAATGCTGAATACAACAGGTGTAGTAGACCTTACAGTGAAATGCTGAATACAACAGGTGTAGTAGACCTTACAGTGAAATGCTTACTGACAAGCCCTTAACCAACAGTGCAGTTTAAAAATACAAATAAGAATAAGAAATAAAAGTAACAAATAGTTAAAGAGCAGCAGTAAAATAACAACAGTGAGACTATATACAGTGGGTACCGGTTAGTCGAGGTAATTGAGGTAATATGTTCATGTAGGTAGAGTTATTAAACTAGGCATAGATAATAACAGAGAGTAGCAGTGGCGTAGGATAGGAGGGGGGGGGGGGGGGGGCAGTGCTAATAGTCTTGGCAGTCATTTTATTAGATGTTCTGGAGTCTTATGGCCTGGGGGTAGAAGCTGTTTAGAAGCCTCTTGGACCTAGACTTGGCGCTCCGGTACCGCTTGCCGTGTGGTAGCAGAGAGAACAGTCTTTGACAATTTTTAGGGCCGCCTGGGATAGAGGTCCTGGATGGAAGGAAGCTTGGCCCCAGTGATGAACTGGATCGTTCGCACTACCCTCTCTAGTGCCTTGCGGTTGGAGGCCAAGCAGTTGCCGTACCAGGGAGTGATGCAACCAGGATGCTGTCGATGGTGCAGCTGTAGAACCTTTAGAGGATCTGAGGACTCACGCCGAATCTTTTCAGTATCTTGAGGGGAAGTAGGTTTTGTCATGCCCTCTTCACGACTGTCTTGGTGTGCTTCGACCATGTTAGTTTGTTGATGATCTGGACACCAAGGAACTTGATGAGAATGGGGGCATGCTCTGTCCTCCTTTTCCTGTAGTCCACAATCAGCTCCTTTGTCTTGATCACGTTGAGGGAGAGGTTGTTGCCCTGGCACCACATGGCCAGGTCTCTGACCTCCTCTGTAAAGACTGTCTCATCATTGTCGGTGATCAGGCCTACCACTGTTGTGTAATCTGCAAACTTAATGATGGTGTTGGAGTCGTGCCTGGCTGTGCAGTCATGAGTGAACTGGGAGTACAGGAGGGGACTGAGCACGCACCCCTGAGGGAACCCTGTGTTGAGGATCTGCATGGCGGATGTGTTGTTACCTACCCTTACCACCTGGGGGCGGCCCGTCAGGAATTCCAGGATCCAGTTGCAGAGGGAGGTGTTTAGTCCCAGTGTCCTTAGCTTATTGGGGCCAGTAACTGAAAGGTTGCTGGATCGAATCCCTGAGTTGACAAGGTAAAAATCTGTCGTTCTGCCCCTGAACAAGGCAGTTAACCCACTTTTCCCCGGTAGGCCACCATTATAAATAAGAATTTGTTCTTAACTGACTTGCCTTGTTAAATAACGGTTAAACCAAAAAAAGTATTGATGAACTTTGAGGGCACTATGGTGTTGAACGCTGAGCTGTAGTCAATGAATAGCTTTCTCACATAGGTGTTCCTTTTGTCCAGGTGGGAAAGGGCAGTGTGGAGTGCAATAGAGATTGCATCATCTGTGGATCTGTTAGGGCGGTATGCAAATTGGAGTGGGTCTAGGGTTTCTGGGATAATGGTGTTGATTAAATCAAATCAAATGTATTTATATAGCCCTTCTTACATCAGCTGATATCTCAAAGTGCTGTACAAAAACCCAGCCTAAAACCCCAAACAGCAAGCAATGCAGGTGTAGAAGCACGGTGGCTAGGAAAAACTCCCTAGAAAGGCCAAAACCTAGGAAGAAACCTAGAGAGGAACCAGGCTATGAGGGGTGGCCAGTCCTCTTTTGACTGTGCCGGGTGGAGATTATAACAGAACATGACCAAGATGTTCAAATGTTCATAAATGACCAGCATGGTTAAATAATAATAAGGCAGAATAGTTGAAACTGGAGCAGCAGCACAGCAAGGAGTCATCATGCCAGGTCGTCCTGAGTTATTGTCCTAGGGCTCAGGTCCTCCGGGAGAGAGAAAGAAAGAGAGAAAGAGAGAATTAGAGAGAGCATACTTAAATTCACACAGGACACCGGATAAGACAGGAGAAGTACCCCAGATATAACAAACTGACCCTAGCCCCCCGACACATAAACTACTGCAGCATAAATACTGGAGGCTGAGACAGGAGAGATCAGGAGACACTGTGGCCCCATCCGATGATACCCCCAGACATGGCCAAACAGGAAGGATATAACCCCACCCACTTTGTGACTCAACCCACTCAACTGACACACCCCTCCTAGGGAAGGCATGAAAGAGCACCAGTAAGCCAGTAACTCAGCCCCTGTAATATTGTTAGAGGCAGAGAATCCCAGTGGAGAGAGAGGAACCGGCCAGGCAGAGACAGCAAGGGCGGTTCGTTGCTCCAGAGCCTTTCCGTTCACCTTCAAACTCCTGGGCCAGACTACACTCAATCATATGACCCACTGAAGAGATGAGTCTTCAGTAAAGACTTAAAGGTTGAGACCGAGTCTGCGTCTCTCACATGGGTAGGCAGACCACTCCATAAAAATGGAGCTCTATAGGAGAAAGCCCTGCCTCCAGCTGTTTGCTTAGAAATTCTAGGGACAATTAGGAGGCCTGCGTCTCGTGTAGGTATGTACGGCAGGACCAAATCAGAAAGATAGGTAGGAGCAAGCCCATGTAATGCTTTGTAGGTTAGCAGTAAAACCTTGAAATCAGCCCCTGCCTTAACAGGAAGCCAGTGTCGGGAGGCTAGCACTAGAATAATATAATACAATTTTTGGGTTCTCGCCAGGATTCTATCAGCCATGTTTAGCACTAACTGAAGTTTATTTAGTTATTTTTCTGGGAAAGTAGAGTATTGCAGTAGTCAACCTAAAAGCTGTCCTTGAAACAGTCTTGATATGTTCGTCAAAAGAGAGATTGATGTGAGCCATCACCAGCCTTTCAAAGCACTTCATGGCTACAGACGTGAGTGCTATTGGTCGGTAGTCATTTAGACAGGTTACCTTTATGTTCTTGGGCACTCAGCAGCCTCCATTGATTCACATCCCTTAGTTTCCAGCTGTGAGTCTTTCTGGGTTAAGTATCTGAGAGCTTTCCACAATTGGATTGTGCAACATACACACAATACCCGTGGATTTATAATTTCAGACATTTTAACAAATTCATAAAAATTGAAAAGCTGATATGTCTTGAGTCAATAAGTATTCAACCCCTTTGTTATGGCAAGCCTAAATACATTCAGGAGTAAAAATGTGCCTAACAAGTTGTTTGTGCAATAATAGTGTTTAAGATGACTTTCAAATGACTACCTCATCTCTGTAGCCCACACATACAATTACAGTGTTTAACATGGCTTTCAAATGACTACCTCATCTCTGTAGCCCACACATACAATTACAGTGTTTAACATGACTTTCAAATGACTACCTAATCTCTGTAGCCCACACATACAATTACAGTGTTTAACATGACTTTCAAATGACTACCTCATCTCTGTAGCCCACACATACAATTACAGTGTTTAACATGACTTTCAAATGACTACCTCATCTCTGTAGCCCACACATACAATTACAGTGTTTAACATGACTTTCAAATGACTACCTCATCTCTGTAGCCCACACATACAATTACAGTGTTTAACATGACTTTCAAATGACTACCTCATCTCTGTAGCCCACACATACAATTACAGTGTTTAACATGACTTTCAAATGACTACCTCATCTCTGTAGCCCACACATACAATTACAGTGTTTAACGTGACTTTCAAATGACTACCTCATCTCTGTAGCCCACACATACAATTACAGTGTTTAACATGACTTTCAAATGACTACCTCATCTCTGTAGCCCACACATACAATTACAGTGTTTAACATGACTTTCAAATGACTACCTCATCTCTGTAGCCCACACATACAATTACAGTGCCTTCCAAAAGTATTTACACCTTGACTGTTTCCACATTTAGTTGTGTTACAAAGTGGGATAAAATGTATTTAATTGTCTTTTTGTTGTCAACGATCTACACAAAATACTCTCTAATGCAAGTATTTAACCCCCTAGGTTAATAAATGTTAGTTACTACTTTGTTGAAGCACATTTGGCAGTGATTACAGCTGTGAGTCCTTCTGGGCAAGTCTCTAAGAGCTTTACACACCTGGATTCTGCAACATTTCCCATTATTATTTTCAAGATTCTTCAAGCTCTGTCAAATTGGTTGTTGATCATTGCTAGACAATCATTTTCAGGTCTTGCCACAGATTTTCAAGTAGATTTAATTCAAAACTGAAACTCGGCCACTCAGGAACATTCACTGTCTTCTTGGTAAGCAACTCCAGTGTAGATGTGGCCTTGTGTTTTAGGTTATTGTCCTGCTGAAAGGTGAATTCATCTCCCAGTGTCTGGTGGAAAGCAGACTGAACCAGGTTTTCCGATTTTGCCTGTGTTTAACTCCATTCCACCCCCCCCCCCCCCACCCCCCACCCCCACTTCCGAAGAACTCCCCAGTCCTTAACAACTACAAGCATACCCATGACATAATGCAGCCACCACTATGCCGTAAAATATGGAGAGTGGTAATGTGTGTTGTATTGGTTTTGCCCCAGACATAACATTTTGCATTCAAGACCTAAGATTAATTGCTTTTCCACATATTTTTTGCAGTATTACTTTAGTATCTTGTTCCAAACAGGATGGATGTTTTGGAATATTTGTATTCTGTACAGGCTTCCTTCTTTTCACTCTGTCAATTATTTTAGTGTTTTTGAGTAACCACGATGTTGTTGATCTATTCTTATTTTTCTCCTATCACAGCCGTTAAACCCTATAACTGTTTTAAAGTGACCTTGTCCTCATGGTAAAATCCCTGAGCGGTTTCCTTCCTCTCTGTCAGTTGAGTTATGAAGGACACCTGTATACACCATCCAAAGTGTAATTAATAACTTAACCACGTTCAAAGGGATATTCAATATATGTTGTAGGAGAGGCATTAGGGAACTTCCCTGGTCTTTGTGGTTGAACCTGTGTTTGAAATTCACTGTTCGACTGAGGGACCTTACAGATAATTGTATGTGGGGGGTACAGAGATGAGGTAGTCATTCAAAAAATTATGTTAAACACTATTATTGCACACAGAGTGAGTCCATGTAATGCATCACGTGACGTGTTAAGCAACATTTTTACTCCTGGACTTATTTAGGCTTGCCATAACAAAAGGGGTTGAATATCTATTGACTCAAGACATTTCAGCTTTTCATTTTTTATTCATTTGTTTAAAATAAAAAGCAAAAACCATTTTAAAACTTTGACATCATGTCATATTGTTTGTAGGCCATTGACAAAAGAAAATATCTTAATTGAATCCATTTTAAATTCAGTCTCTTAACAACAAAATGTGAATCAAGTCAATGGGTGTGAATACTTTCTGAAGACACTGTAGGTTTCTCTGGTCCAATTTGGGATATGGTGGAGGGGAATGGGCAGGTTAGGATTTAGCATTTTTTCATGTGGGCCAAACGCTGTTATGAAGCTTGTATAATAATCCATCAATTCTCCTGCTCCCCGTGCAGTCTGATCATCCGCATGGATTAAAGAGATTCTTAATGACACCTCCCTCCTCAGACATTCCTTTCCAGCAGAGTGGGCGGAAGCATCACTTTGAGACTGAGGAGCACTGTAATGTGTTTTTTTATATTTTATTTTGCCACTGGGAACAAGTGGGCTCTTGTTCTCTGACTACTGAGTGGCTGGGCACAGGTGTCCCTGCACAGTCATTCAATATATTCCCATCCATGCCCCCCACACCTCCTGGCTTCAGGTTTACACATCCACAGACAAGTTACAGCACAGCTGCTGATCTCCCTCCTCCAGTCAAAAACACGTGTTTTGCACAAAAAAAGCTGAATCCGTATATATGCATATACAAACATCCCTACACTTTTCACTTCTGTTATTTAGCAGGTTTACAGTACACTCTTCACGTCTGTTATTTAGCAGGTTTACAGTACACTTTTCCCTTCTGTTGTTTAGCAGGTTTACAGTACACTTTTCACTTCTGTTGTTTAGCAGGTTTACAGTACACTCTTCACGTCTGTTGTTTAGCAGGTTTACAGTACACTTTTCACTTCTGTTATTTAGCAGGTTTACAGTACACTCTTCACTTCTGTTGTATAGCAGGTTTACAGTACACTCTTCACATCTGTTGTTTAGCAGGTTGACAGTACACTCTTCACTTCTGTTGTATAGCAGGTTTACAGTACACTCTTCACTTCTGTTGTATAGCAGGTTTACAGTACACTCTTCACTTCTGTTGTTTAGCAGGTTTACAGTACACTCTTCACTTCTGTTGTTTAGCAGGTTTACAGTACACTCTTCACGTCTGTTGTATAGCAGGTTTACAGTACACTTTTCACTTCTGTTATTTAGCAGGTTTACAGTACACTCTTCACTGCTGTTGTTTAGCAGGTTTACAGTACACTCTTCACTTCTGTTGTTTAGCAGGTTTACAGTACACTCTTCACTTCTGTTGTTTAGCAGGTTTACAGTACACTCTTCACTTCTGTTGTTTAGCAGGTTTACAGTACACTCTTCACGTCTGTTGTTTAGCAGGTTTACAGTACACTCTTCACTTCTGTTGTTTAGCAGGTTTACAGTACACTCTTCACTTCTGTTGTTTAGCAGGTTTACAGTACACTCTTCACTTCTGTTGTTTAGCAGGTTTACAGTACACTCTTCACTTCTGTTGTTTAGCAGGTTTACAGTACACTCTTCACGTCTGTTGTTTAGCAGGTTTACAGTACACTCTTCACTTCTGTTGTTTAGCAGGTTTACAGTACACTCTTCACTTCTGTTGTTTAGCAGGTTTACAGTACACTCTTCACGTCTGTTGTTTAGCAGGTTTACAGTACACTCTTCACTTCTGTTGTTTAGCAGGTTTACAGTACACTCTTCACGTCTGTTGTTTAGCAGGTTTACAGTACACTCTTCACTTCTGTTGTTTAGCAGGTTTACAGTACACTCTTCACGTCTGTTGTATAGCAGGTTTACAGTACACTCTTCACTTCTGTTGTTTAGCAGGTTTACAGTACACTCTTCACTTCTGTTGTTTAGCAGGTTTACAGTACACTCTTCACGTCTGTTGTTTAGCAGGTTTACAGTACACTCTTCACTTCTGTTGTTTAGCAGGTTTACAGTACACTCTTCACTTCTGTTGTTTAGCAGGTTTACAGTACACTCTTCACGTCTGTTGTTTAGCAGGTTTACAGTACACTCTTCACTTCTGTTGTTTAGCAGGTTTACAGTACACTCTTCACGTCTGTTGTTTAGCAGGTTTACAGTACACTCTTCACTTCTGTTGTTTAGCAGGTTTACAGTACACTCTTCACGTCTGTTGTATAGCAGGTTTACAGTACACTCTTCACGTCTGTTTAGCAGGTTTACAGTACACTCTTCACGTCTGTTGTTTAGCAGGTTTACAGTACACTCTTCACGTCTGTTGTTTAGCAGGTTTACAGTACACTCTTCACTTCTGTTGTATAGCAGGTTTACAGTACACTCTTCACGTCTGTTGTTTAGCAGGTTTACAGTACACTCTCCACGTCGGTTGTATAGCAGGTTTACAGTACACTCTTCACGTCTGTTGTTTAGCAGGTTTACAGTACACTCTTCACGTCTGTTGTATAGCAGGTTTACAGTACACTCTTCACGTCTGTTGTATAGCAGGTTTACAGTACACTCTTCACGTCTGTTGTTTAGCAGGTTTACAGTACACTCTTCACGTCTGTTGTTTAGCAGGTTTACAGTACACTCTTCACTTCTGTTGTTTAGCAGGTTTACAGTACACTCTTCACTTCTGTTGTTTAGCAGGTTTACAGTACACTCTTCACTTCTGTTGTTTAGCAGGTTTACAGTACACTCTTCACGTCTGTTGTATAGCAGGTTTACAGTACACTCTTCACGTCTGTTGTTTAGCAGGTTTACAGTACACTCTTCACGTCTGTTGTATAGCAGGTTTACAGTACACTCTTCACGTCTGTTGTTTAGCAGGTTTACAGTACACTCTTCACGTCTGTTGTTTAGCAGGTTTACAGTACACTCTCCACGTCGGTTGTTTAGCAGGTTTACAGTACACTTTTTAAAATAAAGGTGCAAGTTGGAGCCACATAAGTTTCTTGGGAGCGATGCCTTAAGGGAATAATTTTATGGTCTCTGAAGAGACATACATGGGATGGTTCTTTGAAGAAAGATACAAAACTCCAAAATCATAACTGTTTTGACCCACCAGGAGTGGAATTGAAAAGCCCTGCTGTAGGGTCTTTAACCTTATTTGCATATTTCCCAGGGTGCCTTTCAAGTGATTTTGTTTTGGAGTTACCAGTACTACCCATGACTGTTTGCTAATGACAGAGACATGGTTAATTTTCAGTCCTGTGGCCTTAACCAAGTGAGAGACAAAGCGAATATGTTGTCACTCAAATAAAATGATTAACATTACATTTTACAAGGTCTCATTTCGAGGGCCTAGTTTCAAGTGATGTGCAGTTCGCCAACGATTTTTTCTTTTTTTTTTACTGACCCGATTTTTTTTGTTTTTCCAGAGTCACTTGTTCATTCTAGTCATTTGTTTGACCTGCTGGCCGCAATGAATTCTACAGTAGGTTTAATGCGCTCTCCTCCTGTGCCTGCAGAGACGTGCTGTCTGTCACACAGCATAATAAATCATGCTGCAAGGCAACGTAGAGAAGAAATAGACGTGTTTAGAACTGATAATTGATCTCATGGTGCAAGGCAACGTAGAGAAGAAATAGACGTGTTTAGAACTGATAATTGATCTCATGGTGCAAGGCAACGTAGAGAAGAAATAGACGCGTTTAGAACTGATAATTGATCTCATGGTGCAAGGCAACGTAGAGAAGAAATAGACACGTTTAGAACTGATAATTCATCTCATGGTGCAAGGCAACGTAGAGAAGAAATAGACGTGTTTAGAACTGATAATTGATCTCATGGTGCAAGAATAAATTGATTGTTGAATTCTACCCTCCATTTGTGTACTGTAAGTATAAAGCTTGGCAGACAGTTGACAACTCCCAATAAAGACCACGGAGGCAGGAGTATCGTATTGAATCTTTAGTGAGATATTTTTTATTTTTTTTATGTAAAACTGTAAAATACAGAAAAGAGAATGTTGTCTTCCAAAATGTTCTGCATAAATTCCTTCACAAATGCATACGAATTATGAATAGCATGACTCCATTCATTTAGCTACCATCACAAGCTAATAATAGTGGCCTAGCTAGCCAGTACAACAAATTACTTGCAGAATTGACTTCACAAGTGCCACAAAATGGACTACCAATACACCAATACACCTGTTATGTATACATACAACATAATCACAACAGTATAATCTTGAAACTCAAAGATACCTAGGCACTCACATTAGCCAGATACATTATAAAGTAAAGGAAGCTGAAGTTGCATGTAGAAACGATAGCTAACATAATAACACCCAATGTATTCCCTATGGCGATTAGTTAGCACACATTAGCTTAGCATCGTTGAGACTCTAAAGGCTAGAATTAAAAAAATAAACTAAATCTTCTAGAAGGCACAGCTTTAATTAACAAAATCATATACCAAACACTTGAAAACAAAGGTTATCTACTTGCAGACTATCTTTCAAAGGGCCTAGAGAGTCCAAAAAAATATTGAGCTCGTCCGTGATGCTGCCTCTCTTCAGATCTGATTGGATAGGAGTGATGAGCTCTTGAACAGAAAGTTAGCTGATTTAAAGCGACAATATTACATTTTGCCACTAGATGGAGGTGGAGAGCTATTGGGCAATACCGACGTAAAGTATGAAGGTAGGAAGAACCACACATGTGCAGGCCGTCAAATCAAAGGCATTCTTTCAATAAAACATGTCAATGTCATTTTCACGAAGTTGGAGTAATAGCATGTTCAAATACTTAATTAAGACATTGGCTCAAATCTAGGTTTCGCCTTTATATTTGGAGAAAACGAACAACTAAGGAAGAATTTGTCACTTCTCTCATTGACTTCCCAAACCCCGGCCTGGCTATCTACGTCTATTTCAGAGCAGATCGCAGAAAAAACTGATGAATTTAAGAATGCTCAACCCCCGTTGTCTGAATGTCTGCAATTTTTTTTTATGTGATTACATTTTTCCTAGCAGTACAGTTAGTCACTAATGTACATGAACACAGTCTAAACAGCTCTGCTAGGGTGAGTAAAATGGTCAGAGTGAGGTGTTTTCAAATTTCTGTCTGGAAGTAGCTAGCAAGCTTGCCAACTTTAGCCAGTTAGCTTGGGTGCTTGACAGCCATTGTGGGGTCCAGTGGCGCACCGTCATTCGGTTAATAATGCCGCATAAAAAACAGGATGTCTTTTTTTGCTTTCATGAGTAAGGCAGCTCCAAAAAAAAAAAAAACTGCCAGCATTGCAATGCAGTCACTAGCCTGAGACGAGCTCCGACTGGGAAAATACGTTTTGAGCGATCATCCAACTCGGAATTGTAAATTGGGACCTCAGGCCTCTTTCTAGAGCTGCGACCTGAAGATCACTGACATCATCATGATTCAACCTTGTATTTTTCAGAGTTCCCAGTCGTCTTGAACACGCCAATCAGTGTTGAGCTGAGCTCAATTGTGGGTTGTCCAGGCGCAGCAGTAGCTAACTTGCTAAATCAATCCTTTCCTAAGCCGTGGATGGAGATGGGGATTTGGACCTAATTCTCTGTACAGGCCAATGATTATGACGGCGATTCTGATCTAACCATCAATTCACATATTGTGCCACTGTCCTGAGACGATTGACGTTCAACATGTAGTCTAGTAAGCTCACGTTAACTAGCTAGCTAACTTAGCTGGTTCATTGTTGCCCATGCAAAGAAGTTAGGCTAGCAAGGGTTTTAGCCAGGTAACCAAGGACAACAAAAACTAAAAGTGGACTGTATGACAGAGCCACAGACCGTTTAGCCAACATGAAAGAGAGGAGAACGGCATTGGTGTTCAACTAGTCTTGGTGTTCAACTAGTCTTGGTGTTCAACTAGTCTTGGTGTTCAACTAGTCTTGGTGTTCAACTAGTCTGTAAGTCCCCAAAAAGTGTTTTACTTGCGCACGCACACACAGACAGAAATAAGAACCTTTAGCAACATTGATTGGACTAAATAGTTTTTTGTATCTTCAAGTTTGTTTTCAGTGTATTAACCAAAGTATAAACTCAGCAACAAAAAAAAAAACGTCCCTTTTTTCAGTCTTTCAAAGATAATTCGTAAAAATCCAAATAACTTCACAGATCTCCATTGTAAAGGGTTTAAACACTGTTTCCCATGCTTGTTCAATGAACCATAAACAATTAATGAACATGCACCTGTGGAACAGTCGTTAAGACACTAACAGTTTACAGACGGTAGGCAATTAAGGTCACAGTTATGAAAACTTAGGACACTGAAGAGGCCTTTCTACTGACTCTGAAAAACACCAAAAGAAAGATGCCCAGGGTCCCTGCTCATCTGTGTGAATGTACCTTAGGCATGCTGAAAGGAGGCATGAGGACTGCAGATGTGGCCAGGGTAATAAATTGCAATGTCTGAACTGTGAGACGCCTAAGACAGCGCTACACGGAGACAGGACGGACAGCTGATTGTCCTGATTGTCAATTCGTCTAGGCAAGGTGTCTAAAATATTCCACAGGGATAGTGGCCCATGTTGACTCTAATGCATCCCACAGCTGTGTCAAGTTGGCTGGATGTCATTTGGGTGTGTTGTGAAAATTCAGTACTAAGAGAGATTTGGTCATTTCTTCAGCCAATCATCTTTATTTAATATCAAATAATTATTTCAATAATGAGGCTGGTTGACCCCCCATCCCCCACCCTTGAGTGTTGGACCGAGTAACCTAACCTTTACACAAATGCAGAGTACTATATATAGCTGACACTAACAATGTGATGAAACAAACGTATGTGTTGTTGATTTTTTTCTGCCACTGTGTGACTGTTGTCACGAGCCTTATTGTATATCACGGTGTATGAACGTGGTGCAGCGGTCTAAGGCACTACATCTCAGTGCTAGAGGTGTCACTACAGTCCCTGGTTTGATTCCAGGCTGTATCACAACCTGCCATGATTGGGAGTCCCATAAGGCGGCGCCCAGTATTATTATTTTTTTACCTTTATTTAACTTGGCAAGTCAGTTAAGAACAAATTCTTATTTTCAATAACGGCCTAGGAACAGTGGGTTAACTGCCTGTTCAGGGGCAGAACGACAGATTTGTACCTTGTCAGCTCGGGGATTCGAACTTGCAACCTTTCGGTTACTAGTCCAACGCTCTCACCACTAGGCTACCCTGCTAAATTAGTTGACAGATTAGTTATTTTGACTGAACAAGTCAAAGTAAATTCCCATCACGACTAGTTTTTCCAGTAATACAGTGGCCTGAAAGTCATAGTTTACAGGCCACATCGGGCCTGCAAAGCACATTCTGCTGATGTGTAATAGTTCCACTCCAACATTTCATATGTTTTATTCACCCGCAAGGTGCATTCATAATTACTGCCAGGATTGGGAAGATTACGATACAAGACTAATTTAAATCTAAACTGGACCAACCATTTCAGTAGCAGATGCAATAAGTCCAAGTAACTGATTGGAATAGTTTAGAAAAATATGTTATATATTTTTTGAGTTGCAGAAGATGAAGGAATCAATCAATGGTACACAGATATTGAAACAAGCAATTAAAAAAAAATCTACCTGCAATAGAGCATGCTGGGAAATATGATGGGCGTGGTTCTGGTTCAACTTTGGTTATTAACACCAACACTGGGGTTCTTTTACACCACTGGGTGTTCAACTCTTTACGGTGTTAATTTAACTCTTTACAGTGTTATTTTAACTCTTTACAGTGTTATATTAACTCTTTACAGTGTTAATTTAACTCTTTACAGTGTTATATTAACTCTTTACAGTGTTAATTTAACTCTTTACAGTGTTATTTTAACTCTTTACAGTGTTAATTTAACTCTTTACAGTGTTATTTTAACTCTTGAATCAATGCTAGAAATGTTACACTGAAAGATCGACGCTAGTTAATACTGGCCATTTTGCTGTGTGCTATGAAAGGGACACATCGGCAAACTTCCAGAACCTTTTAGAATTCTAAAGAACCATAGACGCCATGTCGAGAACTACACGCTTAGCTCAAAGGTTATTTATCAGGCAATAGTTATTTCTAGGAAGCTTAAGAGCTAACCTTTATTTTTTTTCCAGTCTAGCTTCTGGTACACACCTCAAGTCATTCTGATCATTTGCAACTCTTATTCCCAAACATCACCACCCGCTATCCTCCAAGCCTCTGCATTGGGATAGATTGCTGTCTCTTTATCACAGTTGGCCCCACATGTAACCTCCATGGTGTGATGATGAGGACAAATACACCCTGACAGGGGTGGACTGGGACCAGACACTTTTTTGTTTTGGTTTTTTGAGGCCCCCACATCAACCATTTTTTTTTCTCCCTTTGAGGCCTCCATTATGAGCCAGATAATTATCATTTGTTAGACAGGCCCACAGGGCTAAAAATGTATTAGCCCATCTGGCATTTTCCCAATATACCAGATGCCCAGTCCACCCTGCTGTCATCTTCCTATGGTTCCATAAGAGTTTATCCAAGCAGGCACTGGCAGTGTTTGAGTTAAAGCACTCAGAGACCTCTGTCCCTCTATATTTGTCTGCCATGTCGTTGTTAAACAGGGTGTGTCATTGCCAAGCAGGGTGCATTTTAATTTATATAGATGTGAGTCAACCTTTCTAGGAACAGAGACAAAGCATCGCTACACTGAACAATGTATCCCAATGTACTATGAATAGACCTCTTGGGGCCACAGAGGACTGCATTGTAGTGGCTCCTTAATAAATCACCATGGTGCCGAAGTACACAAGGCACAAGGTTTAATCAACTTGTTTGTTTCTGAAGCATGCCCCCCTTTGATGATGGACATTTTGGTGTTTCTTTTTGTCACGATGGCTGGTGCATGTGGCCTTTTGTGTCGCCAGATTCTTGAAGAAAATAAATAGCAGAGGTGCGCTTCAATCATTCCAAAACAACCACAGGTGCTCCTGGAGGCCAATCAGAATTGAAAAGCAGAAGGAAAAATTCTAACTACAAAAAGTGGCATAACAAATCCAAGTCCAGGTGCTCGTTTTGGGTTTGAAAGTGAAAAAAGTATTTAATGTATGGGCTAAGACATAATTAAAATACACCAGGCGTATGCCTTCATCAGGGTGTCTCAATTGTGTTGGAAGATTGTTAGCATTTTTTTTTGCTGGGCCTGAATCGGAAACCGTTCGTGTGGTGACCTCACCTGTGTCACTTTTTATTTTGTTGCCCTTTGGCCTCAACCAGCCCTCTGTTGGTAACTCAACCAGCCCTCTGTTGTAAAAATGTATGAATTGTTGCCTATAGCAAATACATTTTTCCCCCAGAGTAAGGTATTCTACAATATGTAAGTCGTCAGAGCTCAATGTAAACAATGTATTGGTATTTATTTGGAAAGTCAGTGGCCAATGTGTATATAAATAAACAGACAGCTGTGTGTAATTAGTTCATAAAACAGAACGTTTTTGGTACATTTCTAGACCACAGCGTTTTCCAGCAGGTAACCAAACACGGTTTGTATACTTTTGTAGTTGCACTCCGGAGATCTCTGGAAGATGGCTGTCGCTAGCGTCCCAAATCCTAATATTGTTACGTATTTATTATTATTTTATTTTTTTAACTGACGGATCCCATTCAGCTCTGTGTGTCTGCATTCAAGAGGTTATAGTTGCATACTATACAGTTTTCTCCAGCTAGGGGGCAGAAACCTTTAATACGTTCAGGGAGGTAAGGATAGATTCTGCAGTGACAGCAGAGAATGTTTGGTGAAGGTTGACCTGGCTGAAGCTCCTAGGTCTCTGTCAAAGGCTGTAGGTTGTCATCCCAGATGATCCTCTGAGCTGCTGATGATCGCCCTCGATATCAAATTGTATTCTGTCACTTGCGGTGAATACAACAGGTGTAGGTAGACCTTACAGTGAAATGCTTACTTACAAGCCCTTAACCAACAATACAGTTTTAAGAAAATACCAACAACAACAAAAAGGTAAAAGATAAGAATCACAAATGATTAAAGAGCAGCAGTAAATAACAATAGCTGGGCTATATACAGGGTATTACGGTACAGAGTCAATGTGGAGGCTATATACAGGGTATTACGGTACAGAGTCAATGTGGAGGCTATATACAGGGTGTTACGGTACAGAGTCAATGTGGAGGCTATATACAGGGTGTTACGGTACAGAGTCAATGTGGAGGCTATATACAGGGAGTACAGGTACAGAGTCAATGTGGAGGCTATATACAGGGAGTACAGGTACAGAGTCAATGTGGAGGCTATATACAGGGGGTACTGGTACAGAGTCAATGTGGAGGCTATATACAGGGGGTACCGGTACAGAGTCGATGTGGAGGCTATATACAGGAGGTACTGCTACAGAGTCAATGTGGAGGCTATATACAGGGGGTACCGGTACAGAGTCAATGTGCGGTTAGTCAAGGTAATTGGGTAATTGAGGTAATATTATAGATAATAACAGAGAGTAGCAGCAACGTTCCTGGGGGGGGGGGGGGGGTGCAAAGCAAATAGTTGATCAAAATAGTTTGATTAGCTGTTCAGGAGTCTTATGGCTTGGGGGTAGAAGCTGTTCAGGAGCATCTTAACCTAGACTTGGCACTCCGGTACCGCTTGCCATGCGGTACCAAAGAGAACAGTATGACTAGGGGGGCTGGAATCTGACAATTTTTAGGACCGTCCTTTGACACCACCTGGTATAGAGGTCCTGGTTGGCACCAAGCTTGTCCCCGGTGATGTACTGGGTCGTACACAGTACCCTCTGTAGTGCCTTGCGGTCGGAGGCTGAGCAGTTGTCATACCAGGCAGTGATGCAACAACTCAGGATGCTCACGATGGTGCAACTGTAAAACCTTTTGAGGATCTGAGGACCAAATGCCAAATCTTTTCAGTCTCCTGAGGGGGAATAGGTTTTGTCATGCCCTCTTTATTTTAGATTAAAAGCAATCTGGTGTGCTTGAACCATGTTAGTTTGTTGGTGTTGTGGAAACCAAGGAACTTGAAGCTCTCAACCTGCTCCACTATAGCCTCGTCGATGAGAATGGGGGCGTGCTCAGTCCTCCTTTTCCTGTAGTGCACAATCATCTCCTTTGTCTTGATCACGTTGAGGGAGAGGTTGTTGTCCTGTTGTTCACATGGCCAGGTATCTGACTTCCCCCCTATAGGATGTCTCGTCGTTGTCGGTGATCAGGCCTACCACTGTTGTGTCATCAGCAAATTTAATGATGGCGTTGGAGTCGTGCCTGGCCGTGCAGTCATGAGTGAACGATATGCTGTCACGGGGAGAGAAAGGCCCCTTAATCCCGGTCCTTGGAGAAAGTGTAGATGCCAACTTTGTATCTAATCCCTCACTGAGGCACGAACAGTTGACATGGTTGACATGGTTTTTTTTTGGTGGTGGGGGTGGGGGGGGTGAAGGTTGGGGCGGCTAGATAAAGAATTAAAGTAATCTGAAGTAATCCTCCAGATTAGAGCCTCAATTCTGCTCGGACAATCCTACCGATATCATATCTTAATTAGAGCAGTTTCTCACAGCCCGAAAATGAGTCTGCAGCAACAGGAAATGTGAATTATTATGTGGATCGTAATTAATGGATTTTTGTAGGGGTTGATAGATTTTTCATTAGGGAAAATAATGCCTGAAATATTAAAGTGCAAGCCTTTTTAAACCTCGAATACACTGCAGTTATCAAATTAAGATAGGAGATCTGTACGTCAGGACCTGCATAAGGACAGTTATTTGATTGAAGGGCAGCGTAATTAAGACAACTCTCACATGGGGAAGGCTGTCATTGTAATTTGTATTTTATTACGGATCCCCATTAACTGCTGCCAAGGCAGTTAAATACAATAAAACAGTACACGACTCATTATCACGACTCATTAACACAACTGATTAACACAACACATTAACACTAATCATTAACACAACTCATAGTAATGATGTGAATTTGAAGAATAATCTGTATTTTACGCTCCCGGCAGAAGACTGCCGTTATTATAAATTTGTCTGTGTCAAGGAGAAGATGTATTGGTGCCTGCACATAAAAAACCAGTGAAGATTATTATTTTATTCCTGGTCTTCATCTTTTAGTCCTTGTTTTGACCATTTTAACTCTTTGCCATTTTGAAACCTGCTTTTATTTATATACACGACTGGTCAAAAGTTTTAGAACACCTAATCATTCAAGGGTTTTTCTTAATTTTTTACTTTTTTCGACATCGTATAATAATAGTGAAGACATCTAAACTATGAAATAACACATGTCGTAGACTGTTGGAAAAGCATTCCTCATGAAGCTGGTTGAGAGAATGCCAAGAGTGTGCAAAGCTGTCATCAAGGCAAAGTGCGGCTACTTTGAAGAATCTAAAATCTAAAATATATTTTGATTTGTTTAACACTTTTTTTGATTCCATATGTGTTATTTCATAGTTTCAATGTCTTCACTAATATTCTGCTATGTAGAAAATAGTAAAAATAAAGAAAAACTGGGGACAGCAAGGAGTCATCATGTCAGGTAGTCTTGAAGCATGGTCCTTAGGGCTCAGGTCCTCCGAGAGAGAGAAAGAGAGAAAGAGAGAATTAGAGAGAGCACACTTAAATTCACACAGGACACCGAATAGGACAGGAGAAGTACTCCAGATATAACAAACTGACCCTAGCCCCCCGACACATAAACTACTGCAGCATAAATACTGGAGGCTGAGACAGGAGGGGTCAGGAGACACTGTGGCCCCATCCGAGGACACCCCCGGACAGGGCCAAACAGGAAGGATATAACCCCACCCACTTTGCCAAAGCACAGCCCCCACACCACTAGAGGGATATCTTCAACCACCAACTTACCATCCTGAGACAAGGCTGAGTATAGCCCACAAAGATCTCCGCCACGGCACAACCCAAGGGGGGGGGGGGCGCCAACCCAGACAGGATGACCACATCAGTGAATCAACCCACTCTCAGGTGACGCACCCCCTCCAGGGACGGTATGAGAGAGCCAGACTACACTCAATCATATGACCCACTGAAGAGATGAGTCTTCAGTAAGGACTTAAAGGTTGAGACCGAGTTTGCGTCTCTGACATGGGTAGGCAGACCGTTCCATAAAAATGGAGCTCTATAGGAGAAAGCCCTGCCTCCAGCTGTTTGCTTAGAAATTCTAGAGACAATTAGGAGGCCTGCGTCTTGTGACCGTAGCGTACGTGTAGGTATGTACGGCAGGACCAAATCAGAGAGATAGGTAGGAGCAAGCCCATGTAATGCTTTGTAGGTTAGCAGTAAAACCTTGAAATCAGCCCTTGCTTTGACAGGAAGCCAGTGTAGGGAGGCTAGCACTGGAGTAATATGATCCATTTTTTTTATTCTAGTCAGGATTCTAGCAGCCGTATTTAGCACTAACTGAAGTTAATTCTGCAGAGAGCGAGCTGGTGGGGCTGACGCTCGTCGTCTGGCTGTGAGGAGCTGTCTGCCGGGGGACAATGTAGTTGTTTTGCTCAACGTGCCTCGCGAGAGGTGCATGTCATCACTACCATATCATCAAATGGCAAGAGTTGTAATTGTGTGGCCTGTTTGTTACAGGCTAAGAGTGGGTTCACATCACTTTTGTCTAGCTAGGAAGAAGGGAATGATGTGTGATGCCAGTTTGTCTAGCTAGGAAGAAGGGAATGATGTGTGATGCCAGTTTGTCTAGCTAAGAAGAAGGGAATGATGTGTGATGCCAGTTTGTCTAGCTAAGAAGAAGGGAATGATGTGTGATGCCAGTTTGTCTAGCTAAGAAGAAGGGAATGATGTGTGATGCCAGTTTGTCTAGCTAGGAAGAAGGGAATGATGTGTGATGCCAGTTTGTCTAGCTAGGAAGAAGGGAATGATGTGTGATGCCAGTTTGTCTAGCTAGGAAGAAGGGAATGATGTGTGATGCCAGTTTGTCTAGCTAGGAAGAAGGGAATGATGTGTGATGCCAGTTTGTCTAGCTAGGAAGAAGGGAATGATGTGTGATGCCAGTTTGTCTAGCTAAGAAGAAGGGAATGATGTGTGATGCCAGTTTGTCTAGCTAAGAAGAAGGGAATGATGTGTGATGCCAGTTTGTCTAGCTAAGAAGAAGGGAATGATGTGTGATGCCAGTTTGTCTAGCTAAGAAGAAGGGAATGATGTGTGATGCCAGTTTGTCTAGCTAAGAAGAAGGGGATGATGTGTGATGCCAGTTTGTCTAGCTAGGAAGAAGGGAATGATGTGTGATGCCAGTTTGTCTAGCTAGGAAGAAGGGAATGATGTGTGATGCCAGTTTGTCTAGCTAAGAAGAAGGGAATGATGTGTGATGCCAGTTTGTCTAGCTAAGAAGAAGGGAATGATGTGTGATGCCAGTTTGTCTAGCTAGGAAGAAGGGAATGATGTGTGATGCCAGTTTGTCTAGCTAGGAAGAAGGGAATGATGTGTGATGCCAGTTTGTCTAGCTAAGAAGAAGGGAATGATGTGTGATGCCAGTTTGTCTAGCTAAGAAGAAGGGAATGATGTGTGATGCCAGTTTGTCTAGCTAGGAAGAAGGGAATGATGTGTGATGCCAGTTTGTCTAGCTAAGAAGAAGGGAATGATGTGTGATGCCAGTTTGTCTAGCTAGGAAGAAGGGAATGATGTGTGATGCCAGTTTGTCTAGCTAGGAAGAAGGGAATGATGTGTGATGCCAGTTTGTCTAGCTAAGAAGAAGGGAATGATGTGTGATGCCAGTTTGTCTAGCTAGGAAGAAGGGAATGATGTGTGATGCCAGTTTGTCTAGCTAAGAAGAAGGGAATGATGTGTGATGCCAACACAATCCTTTAAACCTACTTATTTATATTGTATTTGTGTTTGTCTTGTACTCCAGGTTCCTGTTTAACGTACGTTATTCCTATCATGCCATAGTTGTGATCACATTTCACCTGAACTAGTTATGTGTGTAGTAATTGAGCGTTTGTGTCTGAATTGGTATTGGCTAAAGAGGTAATTGTAGGCCCCTCTCCCTACTGTAAATGAGATAATGAGCTACACGTGTGTTTGTGGGAGAGTGCCAGTGGGAAGAGCTGCACGTGTGTTTGTGGGAGAGTGCCAGTGGGAAGAGCTGCACGTGTGTTTGTGGGAGAGTGCCAGTGGGAAGAGCTACACGTGTGTTTGTGGGAGAGTGCCAGTGGGAAGAGCTACACTTGTGTTTGTGGGAGAGTGCCAGTGGGAAGAGCTACACGTGTGTTTGTGGGAGAGTGCCAGTGGGAAGAGCTACACGTGTGTTTGTGGGAGAGTGCCAGTGGGAAGAGCTACACGTGTGTTTGTGGGACAGTGCCAGTGGGAAGAGCTACACGTGTGTTTGTGGGAGAGTGCCAGTGGGAAGAGCTACACGTGTGTTTGTGGGAGAGTGCCAGTGGGAAGAGCTACACGTGTGTTTGTGGGAGAGTGCCAGTGAGAAGAGCTACACGTGTGTTCGTGGGAGAGTGCCAGTGGGAAGAGCTACACGTGTGTTTGTGGGAGAGTGCCAGTGGGAAGAGCTACACGTGTGTTTGTGGGAGAGTGCCAGTGGGAAGAGCTACACGTGTGTTTGTGGGAGAGTGCCAGGGGGAAGAGCTACACTTGTGTTTGTGGGAGAGTGCCAGTGGGAAGAGCTACACGTGTGTTTGTGGGAGAGTGCCAGTGGGAAGAGCTACACGTGTGTTTGTGGGAGAGTGCCAGTGGGAAGAGCTACACGTGTGTTTGTGGGAGAGTGCCAGTGGGAAGAGCTACACGTGTGTTTGTGGGAGAGTGCCAGTGGGAAGAGCTACACGTGTGTTTGTGGGAGAGTGCCAGTGGGAAGAGCTACACGTGTGTTTGTGGGAGAGTGCCAGTGGGAAGAGCTACACGTGTGTTTGTGGGAGAGTGCCAGGGGGAAGAGCTACACTTGTGTTTGTGGGAGAGTGCCAGTGGGAAGAGCTACACGTGTGTTTGTGGGAGAGTGCCAGTGGGAAGAGCTACACGTGTGTTTGTGGGAGAGTGCCAGTGGGAAGAGCTACACGTGTGTTTGTGGGAGAGTGCCAGTGGGAAGAGCTACACGTGTGTTTGTGGGAGAGTGCCAGTGGGAAGAGCTACACGTGTGTTTGTGGGAGAGTGCCAGTGGGAAGAGCTACACGTGTGTTTGTGGGAGAGTGCCAGTGGGAAGAGCTACACGTGTGTTTGTGGGAGAGTGCCAGGGGGAAGAGCTACACTTGTGTTTGTGGGAGAGTGCCAGTGGGAAGAGCTACATGTGTGTTTGTGGGAGAGTGCCAGTGGGAAGAGCTACACGTGTGTTTGTGGGAGAGCGCCAGTGGGAAGAGCTACACGTGTGTTTGTGGGAGAGCGCCAGTGGGAAGAGCTACACGTGTGTTTGTGGGAGAGTGTCAGTGGGAAGAGCTACACGTGTGTTTGTGGGAGAGCGCCAGTGGGAAGAGCTACACGTGTGTTTGTGGGAGAGTGCCAGTGGGAAGAGCTACACGTGTGTTTGTGGGAGAGTGCCAGTGGGAAGAGCTACACGTGTGTTTGTGGGAGAGTGCCAGTGGGAAGAGCTACACGTGTGTTTGTGGGAGAGTGCCAGGGGGAAGAGCTACACTTGTGTTTGTGGGAGAGTGCCAGTGGGAAGAGCTACACGTGTGTTTGTGGGAGAGTGCCAGTGGGAAGAGCTACACGTGTGTTTGTGGGAGAGTGCCAGTGGGAAGAGCTACACGTGTGTTTGTGGGAGAATGCCAGTGGGAAGAGCTACACTTGTGTTTGTGGGAGAGTGCCAGTGGGAAGAGAGGTAAGCAGGGACAGACCGGCAAAAATGATTCTTGGTCTTGTTTTTAACTTTTTGCCATCCCGAAACCTGTTTTTGTATTTCAATATTATTGAATATCTCCAAATTTGGAAGAAACTGGTCCAATTGCTTTATGTGAAGGGCATTGGCCTGCCCTCTCACACATTGCCATTACCATTGATGTTACACAAAGGGGGGGGGGGGGGGGGGGGGGGAAAGCCCCATTAGTTTGGTCTGGGAAGAATCGTTGCGTGAAAAAGCAGATAAATTAATGGCATACTGTGTTCACTTCTCATATGGAATCAAGTATTATTTATCCCTAGAATATCAAGTCACTAAGGTCGCTATGTACAATGTACCATTATAAAACGTGTTATGGAAAATTAGGAAACAACGAGTGGTCCTTATCACACATCATTAATTCACTTCACACACTGCATGCAACCCATGTTTTTTTGTTGTCCATCACAAGAGGTTGTTTTTAATGGTGTAGCCAGGAGGGGGGGGGGGCTATCAATGGTGGACTAATCTTCACTCATATGCCGCAAATATCACAGAAAATGTTGGCAAAGCACTTGACTGACCCCTTAATCTTTAACAGCTTACAATATTCAGTATCTATCACAGTGACAACGTGATTGTTCCTCCATGAATAATTTCTCAAATAGAAATCAGAATATCTAAACACTGTAGATGATTATTGTAATACATAATATATGCCATTTAGCAGACACTTCTATCCAAAGTCACTTAGTCATGTGTGCATACGTTTTACATATGGGTGGGTCCCGGGAATCGAATTCACTAGCCTGGCGTTTACAAGTAGCCATGCTACATGCGCCTTGCTCTACCAACTGAGCTTACAAAGGACTACTCTGAGACAAAAATCTGTATCTGCATTGTTCATCAAATTAGAAGTGGAATTGTAATTAGACACAAGAGAAAAGGTTATTCGTAACTGCAAATATTAATGTCATTAGCTAGCTTTCCAGCCAACTGCTGACAGAAAATATGCACATTTTCCATCCAGTGGTGTGTTTTCGCCAAACTGAATTGTTGCGGATAAAATCAGTGTGTGACGAAGTAGTGTACACAAAATGTACTTATTAAAAAAACAAACTTAAACCGAATTCAAATCTAATGTTCAATGTATTTCTATTGCATTTTCAACTCTACCAATCATTTTGTCACGAAAACTGTTGCGTTAAATAGCAAATGTGCCTAGTCTGGTCTCGGCACGTGCTCTCTAGCCAACAGATTGCAAATAGGCTACTTTTATGTCAGTTAAGAACAAATTCTTATTTTCAATGACGGCCTAGGAACAGTGGGTTAACTGCCTGTTCAGGGGCAGAACGGCAGACCTTGTCAGCTCGGGGGCTATGAACTTGCAACCTTCCGGTTACTAGTTCAATGCTCTAACCACTAGGCTACCCTGCCTGTAGCCTGTAGTTACCCTGGCTACAGTGTGGGTAGGCTAGTCTACAATACATGATGAGATTATTCTGGAAAAGAGCGAGAATATGTGTATTTGTCAAGCATCGATCATCATCACGTCACCAGGAAGAAGACCCTCAACATTTATTGGAAAGGAGCATCAAGCTCATATCTCCCCTCCTCTCCCCTGTAACTATTCCCCAGGTCGTTGCTGTAAATTACAATGTGTTCTCAGTCAATTTACCTGGTAGAATAAGGGTTAAATAAAATAAAATATTGTGCGCTTTCACCCCCCTGTGAAGATAATGTTAACTTATTTTATCTGTAGCCTATAACTATTATATCAATATTTGCACATAAAGGTGTTTCCATCGCCATTTCTCTAATACATTTTGTGCTGAAACTTCCTCTTTCCATAACAGCTGTCTTTATATATATATATATATATTTTTTATACGGTACGACTTCACTCTAATAAAATCTGTGGATGGTTAGTTAGTGTTTATTTTCATTAGTGATGATCGAATTGAACTTAATTTGCATTCCACACTCCACAGTTTGACTTCTTGGCAAACATCCCATATTGCAAAACAAACAAACAAACAAACAAACAAACAAACAAACAAAAAAACAAGCCGTCTGTTCTCTGTGCTGCCTTCAACACAATATTCACCACGACATCCTGATATACTAAGGAAGTTTGGGGACATCCCCTATAGGACTGTCGGGGAAAGATGTGTGAAATATGAAAGGTTTTAAAAGCACTGTCTATGGGTTCCCGAAGGTCACATGATATGTTATTCTGGAAAAGTCCTTAAACGTGAAAGACCTCCATCTTTGGAATTTGGTATTAGAACACTGTATGATCGGCATAGTGTGAAATATGATAAGACGGATTTAGAAAATGGTGTAATGTAAAAGAAGCTTTAGTCAACGCTTTGAAAAGTAAATTACTCATTAAATTTCTGCTGGTGTGAACTGAAATTTGCACTCTGACCTTACAAGGGCAGTTATCAATAGGATACAGTTCAGAGAGATGGTTCTCAGGGGGGAACAAGAAGAGGACAGGCTGTAGGGCAAAAAGGGTAGCCTGGGGGGATAAACTATGTACCTTGATCTGACGTTGTGAGAATCAAGTAAAGGTTATTATTGCCGCTTGTGTACTCTGGCTAATATTCTGGCACTAGGCTTGTGGCAGTTGCCACTATCGAGAATGTTGTGTATGTATATTGAATGGACATGTTGCACAAATGTTTTTTCATAGTTATCACCACTGAATGACTAACTGATTTGTTCCTGAAAGGAAACCCGGGATGTCAGGGATTTAGCAGTCTTTGTATACGAATAGAAAACAGGAAGAACCCCCAAGGACAGACCTTCGTTTGGATCGGGTCTACGTGACTGCCAATGTTCAGCCGTCTAAAGTGGTTTGTTGAAATACTATACCTTTTCAGAATACGGCCCACTGTGCGCAAATCGCCTCCACATGTGGCTCCACATAATGTGGCTCCAATGTGACTCCACATAATGTAAAGATTTATTTTTCACTAAAATGTATTAAAGAGTAAATACTTCTCAGTCTCTGAAGATTTTAAAAAAATAACGCGTTGCAAGAATCTGCGTTGGTTTCATTCCAGTGGGCCTGAGTCATCTTTGTCCAACGGGAGAGTAGAAGATGAGATGGTCAAACCCACTATAGATAAAACGTTGTCAGTGAACTATTACATATACTTCAGTATGAAGTCCCAGTGGTTAGTATACCATTGCCTTGACCTCATCAGTCCACCTAAAATAGAAACATGGTGGAAGCTTGAGTCATTGCCACCCCCCCACCCCCCCCCCCAAAAAAACAACAACAAAAAAAACACCATTTGTCTGAAGAAAAGAGGCAACCTTTCTCTGTGCCCTTTAACATTGATTTACAAATTCCCTTTGGGTACAGTTTGGTGCTTGGGTCATAAAAAAAAGCTGAACTATCACTGCTGAGACAAAACAAAAGGCCTTACAGCAGAGATGCATATTTAATTGTCTGTAATTTAGAAATATGGAGAATATTTAGTCATCTGTAAAATAATGGTGTGTGGGTCAAAGCCCTCTTTTTACAGTTTGTCAGGTACAATTAAAATGTCTTTCAAACAAAGTAATTGGAGGAACATTTAGGTGTATTCATTTTATTTCCCAGACAGAAAAATACCATACTTTTAATACTTCTAAAATAAAGTTTTCTTGCTTTATGGTTGGTAATAACCTCTGTCAATTTGCACACTAAAATCCAGTTCACACTTTATTTGTAGACTAGTTTCGACATAACCAAAACAACTATTTAACAAAACTGTGTCAATGCAGGTATCGATTTCACTGACAGTTAACGTAATGATTATTGTTTGACGGGATGTGTTCTCAGAAATTGCTGATGTTACCACTAGATCAACATCACTTACATAATGTATATATAATGCATTCCAACACAGAACTCGTCTTACAAATGTGACATTACATCGTATGAGTTTAGATAATATTTGGCGTAACCTGTTTTGGTAAAGCTTTGCATCTTGGTGAAGCTTTTCCACGACATGTTTCAGTTTTCCGTTACATATTTAATAAGCAAAACAGAAGCACAATGCATATTTCAAGCAAAAATATATATATATATATTTTTTTACCTCATTAAATACCCTATCGAACACAATAACTCAGTACAATGCATGACTTGGACTGAAACAGATTCCGCTACTGATTTTGGAAGCCGGTACTTTTTATATTTAGGTGCAGGCGCTCTACAATACTTTTGAGCTAATATTTTATAAGAGGAACAGGTGCTCAAGCAGTAGAATATTTTAGGTACCGGTAAAAATTCAAGCATTTTTTCAAATGTTTTTTACAAATTTTATTCACCCATTGTTTTCCAATGTACAATATTTCTCTCTTGCAGCTTTATACATATAGCTCTACAGCACAAATCTCCACCTCACTGGAGAGTAGTTCCCCTACCCCCCCCCCCCCCCCCAGAAACTCTTCTGCACTGAAACTATCACACAGGTATACATTTACAAGAAAAAGAAGCAAAGAGATAGAATCATGCAGTTGCATTCAGTCAAAATCTCAAACAGTGAGAGTCTGTACAAGATTGTTGATCAGTTTGTACCCACTGTTGACCAGATGGTCCCTCTCCTTTGGTTTGTGAAAATGTGAAAATGTGATAGTGTGGTCAAAGGGATGAATCCGTTTGTTGGCTGTAACTGCCCGTTTGCCTGTACAGTCCATGTTTTGTCAGAGCAGCGAATTGGAAACGGTCATTTCCTGTGCCTGACACAGGTGTTGTCGCTCGGGCGATGATGGATGAGAACATGAGGTGGTACGACAGCTCCTTGCAGAAGGACTGACAGATTTACACATTCCTGGCTCACACACACCACCTCCAATAGTAGATGGAAACTAGCAGCTGCTGGGATGACAGTTCAATGAGGCCAACCTCGATAAAAGGTTTGTTTGGTGAAATTGCGTTCAGAAGATTTGATGTTTTCCCCACAGGACTTCAGTGCACATCTTCAGAAGGCCAGTTTTTTTCACAGCTCTGCTGAAGCACCCATTCGGCAGTGTACACTCTCCGAAAATCAATACCCGTTTCTTGTCATTTGCTATCCTGTACATCTTATACTGTAAAAATGTATACATTCAGGGGTGGCAGGTAGTGGTTAGAGCCTTGGACTAGTAGCTGAAAGGTTGCAAGATGGAATCCCCGAGCTGACAAGGTAAAAAGTCTATCGTTCTGCACCTGAACAAGGCAGTTAACCCACTGTTCCTAGGCTGTCATTGTAAATAAGAATTTGCTCTTAACTAAGTTAGTTAAATAAAGGTAAATGAATACATGACTTTAGTGGAGTAGTCTACTCCTTAATAGAAAGATTCATTGTTTAGTAACAAAAAACAACATGTGTGCAACGATGGGGCAAAACAGACAGGGTTGGCTTAGATTGTTGACAACGTGTAAACTATATTTTGTCTCCAATATTTAAGTTGCACAATGAGCACTTGTTGGCTCTGAAATACACTGTTACAGTTGTTGGTAAGCTAGCTAGCAATTTTTTTTTTTTTTGCAACGTTAGCATAGAAGTGACATCAGTCAAAACAACTCAAAACAAGACATGGTATCAAGAACAAGATAAAACTAGCTGAAACGACCTACCTACGAGTCCCCACTTTCTTGTCATCTGGCCGTCCAGAATCACAACAACACACTGACTTGACTGGAAAGAAGCGTAATATTAATCTGAAGCTTAAACTCTTAAAGGGATACTTCAGGATTTTGGCAATGAAGCCCTTTATCTATTTCCCCAGAGTCGTGAACTTGTAGATACCTTTTTTATATATATCTGCGTGCAGATTGAAGGAAATTGCTAACTAGCATTAGCGCAACTGCTAATTAGCGTTGGAACAATGACTGGAAGTCTATGGTAACTGCTAGCTTGCTGTACCATAGACTTCCTCTCATTGTGCTAATGCTAGTTATAATTGGCTCGCAAAGCTGCCTCTAACTTCCTTCATACTGGATGCAGAGACATAAACATTGTATCCATGAGTTCGTCTGACTCTGGGAAAGTAGATAAAGGACTTCCTTAGCAAAATACCTTTAAGAGTTATGACTTGGATTTAATAGTTTCAGATAAAGGCAAATCAAAGTCATAAGTCAATGCACTGAGTAAGTCACTCTGGATAAGAGTGTCTGCTTAAATGTCCAAAATGTAAAGGCCAAAATAATACAATTAAATAATTATGATGGTAAAAAAAAAAGTTTAAACAATTAAGTTTGATTTTGGATTTAGCACAAATGCCCTCGGCTGTAAAGATGACCTTTCCCCTTTCACATTATGTCAGTGCTCTTACTTCCTAATGATTCTCCATCGTTTTGGAGGTTCCAGACAGTGTCTCTTTTTCATCAGTTTAGACCAGTGGTATTTAGATCCGATCCAGGAGGTGTGGAGTTCTGCTGGTTTTCTGTTCTACCTGATAATTATGAACCGTTCAGGCTCTCACAAGCCAAGGCTCGTGCAAGGCTATTACTTACTAATTATTAATTGCACCCACCTGGTGTCCCAGGTCTAAATCAGTCCTTGATCAGATTCAAATGCTCCTGGTGTTTTTACATTTGTATTTTTTATGAATACATCGAATTGTTAAATATGTGTTTATCTACTGTGAATCTATACATTGTTTTTGTACATAGTCACGTTCATGTGTGTACGTTTTACATTAGTGAAACAGATCCTCAGAGATCATTCACCAGATTGTTGATGGACACATACAGTGTCTGGGGAAATTTTAAAAGCTATTTTTTTTCTTCAAAAATGCCAATCTGCAGCAGGATACCTCTGTTAATAACGTGACAAACTCTCCTGAATGGAGGCGTCAAGTTCATTAGCAATATCCAACGACTCATGCAATGACATACATTTCTGAAAATATGCAGTTGACGGTGCAGCTACATCTATTTTGAAGCAAAATGTTTTTCTTTTTTTTACTGTAGTCCGGTAACTTTTTTAATACCCAGATATGTATTATTATGCTCAGAAAGCAGGTGTAGATGTTACATTTCACTAACAGGCTACACCTGTTGTATTAGACGCATGTGACAAACGGCATTTGATTTGAAGCTGCTCATCTCATGTTCTATTTAGTACATACTGCAAATCCGTTGCACCATTTTTAAAATCACTCTGTGATTTGAGAACTATATACATTCGTCAAACAACCACGTTGGACATCATCTTTGAAGGAGCTTTTGACAGGGCATCTCGGGCCTGTTTTCAATCGGAGCTGTGAGGAAAATCAGCTTTAAGCCATCTCTTCTTCTTCATCTCTTGAGACTGGACGTTCAAAAGTTTTGTGCTGTTGAACATGAAATGCTAAACAGGAGTGCAAAAGCAGTGATGCAGAATCTACCAGGTCTTCTAGATGAGAACTATCGATTTGTCTGTATCTCCTGAGATATTTTCATTTTCATAGAATTGCTAAAATAATACGTCAAAGCATCAGGTTTAAATTTGTTTTGTTTCCTTGTGTTTAGGGAGTTTAGTGACAGGAGAAGTCTACTGTGGTATGGTGACCAAAGCTTGCAATAACAGACTGGACATCCTTAGATCCTTAAAATCCCTTATAACAATACATCTCAATCATCCCAGAATCATCGTCCATCTGATCAGTTTAGTGTTTTAATTCTCCTCTGCTAGGAAGTCCTTTCAAGGAAAGGCGGTCTCATGCTCCTTGTCTTCGTGTAGGCCCGCAATGCCATTAATGGGCGTGGCCTCACTGAGAATGCTGCGGAGTGTTACCCGGGTAACACTGAGTGACTGCTTCCTGGGCACGGGGTGCCGTGGCCGATGACACATCACTTCCTTGAACATCTCTCGGAAGCGGGTGGACATGAGGTTGTAGAGGATCGGGTTGACGGCCGAGCTGAGGTAGAAGAAGACGCCAGAGACCACGTGGACATACTTGTACACCTCCAGCTGGATGCTGGTCCACTCGTCGATGAAGCTCCACATGAGTCTGTCGGTGTGGAACGGAGCCCAACAGATTCCAAAAACCACCACCAGAACAACTAGAAAGGGAGAGAGAGAGAGGGAGAGAGAGAGAGAGACTTAGTATTTTCATATTCTGTTGACATCAAAAGTATGAAATAACAAATATGGAATCATGTAGTAACCAAACAAGTGTTAAACAAATCAAAATACATTTTAGATTTTAGATTCTTCAAAGTAGCCACCCTTTGTCTTGATGACAGCTTTGCACACTCTTGCCATTATCTAAACCAGCTTCATGAGGTAGTCACCTGGAATGCATTTTAATTAACAGGTGTGCCTTGTTAAAAGTTCATTTGTGGAATTTCTTTCCTTCTTAATGCGTTTGAGCCAATCAGATATGTTGTGACAAGGTAGGGTGGTATACAGAAGATAGCCCTATTTGGTAAAAGACCAAGTCCATATTATGGCAAGAACAGCTCAAATAAGTAGGGAAAAACGACAGTCCATCATTACTTCAAGACATGAAGGTCAGCTAATCTGGAAAATTTTAAGAACTTTGAAAGTCTCTTCAAGTGCAGTTGAAAAAACCATCAAGTGCTATGATGAAACTGGCTCTCATGAGGACCACCGCAGAAAAGGAAGACCCAGAGTTTCCTTTGCTGCAGAGGATAAGTTCATTAGAGTTACCAGCCTCAGAAATTGCAGCCCAAATAAATGCTTCACAGAGTTCAAGTAACAGACACATCTCAACATCAACTGTTCAGAGGAGACTGTGTGAATCAGGCCTTCATGGTCAAATTGCTGCAAAGAAAACACTACTAAAGGACACCAATAATAAGAAGAGACTTTCTTGGGCCAAGAAACACAAGTAATGGACATTAGACCGGTGAAAATCTTTCCTTTGGAAGTCCAAATTTGAGATTTTTGGTTCCAATTGCCGTGTCTTTGTGAGACGCAGAGTAGTTGAACGGACGATCTCTGCATGTGTGGTTCCTACCGTGAAACATGGAGGTGGTGTGATGTTGTGGAGGTGCTTTGCTGGCATACTTAACCAGCATGACTACTTCAGCATTCTGCAGCGATATGCAATCCCATCAGGTTTGTGCTTAGTGGGACTGTAATTTGTTTTTCGACAGAACAATGACCCAAAACACCTCTCCAGGCTGTGTAAGACCTATTTAACCAGGATGGAGAGTGATGTCCTGGCCTCCACAATCACCCGATCTCAACCAAATTGAGATGGTTTGGGATCGCAAAGTGAAGGAAAAGCAGCCAACAAGTGCTCAGCATGTGGGAACTCCTTCAATACTACTGGAAAAGCATTCCTCATGATCCTGGTTGAGAGAATGTCAATAACCTGAGTTTAAAAAAAATACATCTCTGTTTACATACAGCACGAGTCAAGTTTGGACACACCTACTCATTCCAGGGTTTTTCTTTATTTTTTACTCTTTTCTACAATGTAGAATAATAGTGAAGACATCAAAACTATGAAATAACACATACAGTGCCTTGCGAAAGTATTCGGCCCCCTTGAACTTTGCGACCTTTTGCCACATTTCAGGCTTCAAACATAAAGATATAAAACTGTATTTTTTTGTGAAGAATTAACAACAAGTGGGACACAATCATGAAGTGGAATGACATTTATTGGATATTTCAAACTTTTTTAACAAATCAAAAACTGAAAAATTGGGCGTGCAAAATTATTCAGCCCCCTTAAGTTAATACTTTGTAGCGTCACCTTTTGCTGCGATTACAGCTGTAAGTCGCTTGGGGTATGTCTCTATCAGTTTTGCACATCGAGAGACTGACATTTTTTCCCATTCCTCCTTGCAAAACAGCTCGAGCTCAGTGAGGTTGGATGGAGAGCATTTGTGAACAGCAGTTTTCAGTTCTTTCCACAGATTCTCGATTGGATTCAGGTCTGGACTTTGACTTGGCCATTCTAACACCTGGATATGTTTATTTTTTAACCATTCCATTGTAGATTTTGCTTTATGTTTTGGATCATTGTCTTGTTGGAAGACAAATCTCCGTCCCAGTCTCAGGTCTTTTGCAGACTCCATCAGGTTTTCTTCCAGAATGGTCCTGTATTTGGCTCCATCCATCTTCCCATCAATTTTAACCATCTACCCTGTCCCTGCTGAAGAAAAGCAGGCCCAAACCATGATGATGCCACCACCATGTTTGACAGTGGGGATGGTGTGTTCAGCTGTGTTGCTTTTACGCCAAACATAACATTTTGCATAGTTGCCAAAAAGTTCAATTTTGGTTTCATCTGACCAGAGCACCTTCTTCCACATGTTTGGTGTGTCTCCCAGGTGGCTTGTGGCAAACTTTAAACAACACTTTTTATGGATATCTTTAAGAAATGGCTTTCTTCTTGCCACTCTTCCATAAAGGCCAGATTTGTGCAATATACGACTGATTGTTGTCCTATGGACAGAGTCTCCCACCTCAGCTGTAGATCTCTGCAGTTCATCCAGAGTGATCATGGGCCTCTTGGCTGCATCTCTGACCAGTATTCTCCTTGTATGAGCTGAAAGTTTAGAGGGACGGCCAGGTCTTGGTAGATTTGCAGTGGTCTGATACTCCTTCCATTTCAATATTATCGCTTGCACAGTGCTCCTTGGGATGTTTAAAGCTTGGGAAATATTTTTGTATCCAAATCCGGCTTTAAACTTCTTCACAACAGTATCTCGGACCTGCCTGGTGTGTTCCTTGTTCTTCATGATGCTCTCTGCGCTTTTAACGGACCTCTGAGACTATCACAGCGCAGGTGCATTTATACGGAGACTTGATTACACACAGGTGGATTGTATTTATTATCATTAGTCATTTAGGTCAACATTGGATCATTCAGAGATCCTCACTGAACTTCTGGAGAGAGTTTGCTGCACTGAAAGTAAAGGGGCTGAATAATTTTGCACGCCCAATTTTTCAGTTTTTGATTTGTTAAAAAAGTTTGAAATATCCAATAAATGTCGTTCCACTTCATGATTGTGTCCCACTTGTTGTTGATTCTTCACAAAAAAATACAGTTTTATATCTTTATGTTTGAAGCCTGAAATGTGGCAAATGGTCGCAAAGTTCAAGGGGGCCGAATACTTTCGCAAGGCACTGTACTATTCCTGTACTCTCTGTGGCTGTAGTATTGTATGTGTAAGTTAGGGGTGTAAAACTTCATTCCTGGAGGACCAAGTGTCTGCTGGGTTTTTACTACTCCCTTGTGAGTAATTGGTCAATTAAAGTAATTGATGAGTTAGGAACACCTGGTTGTCTCCTAGGTCTTTTTATTTCAATATTTTTTTCATAAATTGTATTTGATCACAAGGTCATACAAAGGTCGCTGAGGTATGCAGAAGAGCTGCATCAAAATAGATATGGAAACAATGTGTAATATCAAGAGAAGTAGTTCGACACTGACTGATTTGTTTTCCAAGATGACTTAGCATACATGAGAGGAAAAGAGTCGTCAGGTAGCCTCGTGATTAGAGCGTTGTGCCAGTAACGGAAAGGACTTGCTAGCACAGAATCTGTTCCAGGATTCCTACGATGGCATTGAGGACTACACCATATCAGTCACTGGCTTCATAAATAAGTGCATCGATGACGTCGTCCCCACGGTGACTGTACCTACAGACCCCAACCAGAAACCATGGATTACAGGCAACATTCGCACTGAGCTAAAGGGTAGAGCTGCCGCGTTCAAGGAGCGGGACACTAACCCAGGCGCTTATAAGAAATCCCGCTACACCCTCAGGCGAACCATCAAACAGGCAAAAGCGCCAATACAGGGCTAAGATTGAGCGCTTCGGCGCTCACCGGATGTGGCAGGGCCTGTAAACTATTACAGACTACAAAAGGGAAGCACAGCCGCGGGCTGCCCAGTGACACGAGCCTACCAGAAAAGCTAAATCACTTCTATGCTCGCTTCGAGGCAAGCAACACTGAGGCATGCATGAGAGAATCAGCTTTTCCCAGACATCTGCCACACTGACCCTCAACACTGGAGCCCCTCAGGGGTGCGTGCTCAGTTCCATCCTGTACTCCCTATTCACCCACGACTGCATGCTCAGGCACGACTCCAACACCATCATTAAGTTTGCAGACGACACAACGGTGGTAGGCCTGATCACTGACAACGACGAGACAGCCTACAGGGAGGAGGTCAGAGACCTGGCCGGGTGGTACCAGAATAAGAACCTATTCCTCAACGTAATCAAGACAAAGGAGATGATTGTGGACTACAGGAAAAGGAGGACCGAGCACGCCCCCATTCTCATCGATGGGGCTGTAGTGGAGCAGGTTGAGAGCTTCAAGTTCCTTGGTGTCCACATCGCCAACAAACTAGAATGGTCCAAACACACCAAGACAGCCGTGAAGAGGGAACAACAAAGCCTATTCCTCCTCAGGAAACTAAAAATATTTGGCTTGGGTCCTCAGATCCTCAAAAGGTTCTACAGCTGCAACATCGAGAGCATCCTGACTGTTTGCATCACTGCCTGGTACGGAAACTGCTCAGCCTCCGACCGCAAGGCACTACAGAGGGTAATGCGTACGGCCCAGTACATTATTACGGCCAAGATCCCTACCTTTCAGGACCTCTATATTAGGCGGTGTGAATAGAAGGCCCAGAAAATCGTCAAAGACCCCAACCACTCAAACCATTGACTATTTGCTCTGCTGCCGCACGGCAAGAGGTACCGGTGTATCAAGTCTGACACCAACAGGCTCTTGAACAGCTTCTATCCCCAAGTAATACGACTGATAAATAGCTAACAAAATAGCTACACAGACCGAGCTTACCTTGTATCTTTATTTACCTTTTATTTCCCTACACACACTGTCACTCCAACACACACACAAACACTCACTGCATAATCTGCTCACTTATTCATAATATGCACATACATTTATACTGACTCCTCACAGCCACACACCCAATCACATACATTTATACTGACTCCTCACAGCCACACACCCAATCACATACATTTATACTGACTCTACACAGCCACACACCCAATCACATACATTTACAGTGGGGCAAAAAAGTATTTAGTCAGCCACCAATTGTGCAAGTTCTCCCACTTAAAAAGATGAGACAGGCCTGCAATTTTCATCATAGGTACACTTCAACTATGACAGACAAAATGAGAAGAAAAAAATCCTGAAAATCACATTGTAGGATTTTATATTAATTTATTTGCAAATTATGGTGGAAAATAAGTATTTGGTCACCTACAAACAAGCAAGATTTCTGGCTCTCACAGACCTGTAACTTCTTCTTTAAGAGGCCCCTCTGTCCTCCACTCGTTACCTGTATTAATGGCACCTGTTTGAACTTGTTATCAGTATAAAAGACACCTGTCCACAACATCAAACAGTCACACTCCAAACTCCACTATGGCCAAGACCAAAGAGCTTTCAAAGGACACCAGAAACAAAATTGTAGACCTGCACCAGGCTGGGAAGACTGAATCTGCAATAGGTAAGCAGCTTGGTTTGATGAAATCAACTGTGGTAGCAAAAATTACAAGACCACTGATAATCTCCCTCGATCTGGGGCTCCACACAAGATCTCACCCCGTGGGGTCAAAATGATCACAAGAACGGTGAGCAAAAATCCCAGAACCACACGGGGGGACCTAGTGAATGACCTGCAGAGAGCTGGGACCAAAGTAACAAATCCTACCATCAGTAACACACTACCCACCAGGGACTTAAATCCTGCAGTGCCAGACGTGTCCCCCTGCTTAAGCCAGTACATGTCCAGGCCCGTCTGAAGTTTGCTAGAGAGCATTTGGATGATCCAGAAGAAGATTGGGAGAATGTCATATGGTCAGATGAAACCAAAATAGAACTTTCTGGTAAAAACTCAACTTGTCGTGTTTGGAGGACAAAGAATGCTGAGTTGCATCCAAAGAACACCATACCTACTGTGAAGCATGGGGGTGGAAACATCATGCTTTGGGGCTGTTTTTCTGCAAAGGGACCAGGACGACTGATCCGTGTAAAGAAAAGAATGAATGGGGCCATGTATCGTGAGATTTTGAGGGAAAACCTCCTTCCATCAGCAAGGGCGTTGAAGATGCCTTTTTGAAGATGCCTTTCAGCATGACAATGATCCCAAACACACCGCCCGGGCAATGAAGGAGTGGCTTCGTAAGAAGCATTTCAAAGTCCTGGAGTGGCCTAGCCAGTCTCCAGATCTCAACCCCATAGAAAATCTTTGGAGGGAGTTGAAAGTCCGTGTTGCCCAGCAACAGCCCCAAAACATCACTGCTCTAGAAAATATCTGCATGGAGGAATGGGCCAAAATACCAGCAACAGTGTGTGAAAACCTTGTGAAGACTTACAGAAAACGTTTGACCTCTGTCATTGCCAACAAAGGGTATATAACAAAGTATTGAGATAAACTTTTGTTATTGACCAAATACTTATTTTCCACCATAATTTGCAAATTCATTAAAATCCTACAAATGTGATTTTCTGCTTGCTTAATTACTTATTTTATTGTGTATTTCATATTTCTTATTCTTATTTCTCGTGTTTTTTTTCTAGTAATACATTGTTATTGATTATTGCATTGTTGGGTTTGCAAGATAGGCATTTCACTGTACACTGTGCATGTGATATAAAAACCTGAAACATTTTCAATGAACAGAAACAACACTTTTTTTAATCTGTTTTATTTACCTGAAAGAAGTTTGTCCTTTGACTAATGAAGTATGTCACTGTGTGACTAATGTGACCAATGAAGTACGTCACAGCTAGCACCAGCTCCAGTGTTAATTAGCCCAACTCCCATGTTCAGCTCGCCTCCTGTGGCTGTGCAGGTAATCTCCGGTTTTCTAGAATTGTTATTCTCACGGTTTTATCCTTCACTGTGTGTGAATGTTAGAACTTTAATACAATATTTGTTTCCTGATGAAGATGTCAATGTTTTTTTCAAATTTTTGTCATTGTGCAGCATTATTTTGCAATTATTTTTGCACTAGCTATGGAAGTACTGTTAGCCACATTTTTCCTGCCAGCTGACTCGCTAGCTAGATAGCTAGTTAAGGTGTAGCAGTTTGTATATGGTTTTTGAGTCACTGTATTGTTATAGCAGGTGATAAATGTTTTTTCTTGATTGTTATCGCTAAATATATGTGCCCAAGTCAACCCTGTTTTCATGATTTCGGGTAGATCATTAAAATCAATCAATAACACCAACTTTTTGGACTCATTCAGAAGTTTTTACCTAGAAGTTCCATTTATATTCCTAAACATAAGTTGAAAATGATGCTATCGCTGCTTCCCGTTGACAATAACTTTTGATGAATATCCCAATGTCAAAACACAGTTTCGAAGTGTCCAAATCAATAATCAATAAGGGAGCGTTTCCATTTCAGTCAAGGGGAGCATTTAGTATTTATTTATTTAGTTCAGGGGAGGGTTTAGTATTTATTTATTTAGTCCAGGGGAGGGTTTAGTATTTATTTATGTAGTCCAGGGGAGGATTTAGTATTTATTTATTTAGTCTAGGGGAGCGTTTAGTATTTATTTATTTAGTTCAGGGGAGGGTTTAGTATTTATTTATTTAGTCCAGGGGAGGGTTTAGTATTTATTTATGTAGTCCAGGGGAGGATTTAGTATTTATTTATTTAGTCTAGGGGAGCGTTTAGTATTTATTTATTTAGTTCAGGGGAGGGTTTAGTATTTATTTATTTAGTCTAGGGGAGCGTTTAGTATTTATTTATTTAGTCCAGGGGAGGATTTAGTATTTATTTATTTAGTCCAGGGGAGTGTCATGTAATTTATAATCGATTAGATGTCATATTGCTCATTGTTTGGGAATTAGTTGCTGATTATATCTCGATGTGTGCCCTACGCTGCCACTCATCCTTGAAGCTCTGCTGGGGGGCGCATCAAGTGCGCCTTTTGTGGTCTCAATCAAATGATCCGTAGACTATGCTATAGGCTATAGACCTAAGCTATACGAAGCGCATGCTCGGAGAAGCACAAGGCAAAGTAATATAGAGTGGGGAGAACAAGTATTAGATACACTGACGATTTTGCAGGTTTTCCTACTTACAAAGCATATAGAGGTCTGTCATTTTTATAATAGGTATACTTCAACTGTGAGAGAAGGAATCTAAAACAAAAATCCAGAAAATCACATTGTATGATTTTTAAGTAATTAATTAGCATTTTATTGCATGACATAAGTATTTGATACATCAGAAAAGCAGAACTTAATATTTGGTACAGAAACCTTTGTTTGCAATTCCAGAGATTATACGTTTCCTGTAGTTCTTGACCAGGTTTGCACACACTGCAGCAGGGATTTTGGCCCACTCCTCCATACAGACCATCTCCAGATCCTTCACCAAGGAACTTGAAGCTCTCAATCTGCTCCACTACAGCCCCGTCGATGAGAATGGGGGCTTGCTCGGTCCTCCTTTTCCTGTAGTCCACAATCATCTCCTCAGTCCTGGCTACGTTGAGGGATAGGTTGTTATTCAGGCACCATCCGGCCAGGTTTCTGACCTCCTCCCTATAGGCTGTCTCGTCGTTGTCTGTGATCAGGCCTACCGCTGTTTTGTTGTCTGCATACGTAATGATGGTGTTGGAGTCATGCCTGGCCATGCAGTCGTGGGTGAACTGGGAGTACAGGAGGGGAATGAGCACTCAACCCTGAGGGGCTCCAGTGTTGAGGATCAGCATGGCAGAAGTGTTGCTACCTACCCTCACCGCCTGGGGGCGGCCTGTCAGGAAGTCCAGGATCCATTTGCAGAGCGAGGTGTTTAGTCCCAGGATCCTTAGCTTAGTGATGAGCTTTGAGGGTACTAGGGTGTTGAACGCTGAGCTGTAGTCAATGAATAGCATTCTCACTTAGGTGTTCCTTTTGTCCAGGTGGGAAAGTGCAGTGTGGAGTGCAATTGAGATTGCATCATCTGTGGATCTGTTTGGGCGGTATGCAAATTGGAGTGGGTCTAGTGTGTCTGGGATAATGGTGTTGATGTGAGCCATTACCAGCCTTTCAATGCACTTCATGGCTACGGATGTGAGTGCTACGGGTCTGTAGTCATTTAGGCAGGTTGCCTTCGTGTTCTTGGGCACAGGGACTATGGTGGTCTGCTTGAAACATGTTGGTATTACAGACTCAATCAGGTACATGTTGAAAATGTCAGTGAAGACACCTGCCAGTTGGTCAGCACGTGCCCGTAGCACACGTCCTTGTCTGGCCAAACGAATGTTGACTTGTATAAAGGTCTTATTCACGTCGGCTACGGAGAGCGTGATCACACAGTCGTCCGGAACAGCTGATGCTCTCATGCATGCATCACTGTTGCTTGTCTCAAAGCGAGCATAGAAGTGATTTAGCTCGTCTGGTCATCCTTTTCCTGTAGTCCACAATCATCTCCTTTGTCTTGATTACGTTGAGGAATAGGTTCTTATTCTGGTACCACCTGGCCAGGTCTCTGACCTCCTCCCTATAGGCTGTCTCGTCGTTGTCAGTGATCAGGCCAACCACCGTTGTGTCGTCTGCAAACTTAATGGTGGTGTTGGAGTCGTGCCTGAGCATGCAGTCGTGGGTGAACAGGGAGTACAGGACGGGACTACTTCTCTGATAGAGTTCAGTGTGTCAAATCGGAGGGCCTGTTGTCCGGGCTTCTGGCAGTCTCTTTGGGGGTGCCACAGGGTTAAATTCTTGGACAGACTCTCTTCTGTATACAACAATGATGTCACTCTTGCTGCTGGTGAAGTCTCTGTTCCACCTCTACGCAGATGACACCATTCTGTATACTTATGGTCCTTCTTTGGACACTGTGTTAACAACCCTCCAGACGAGCTTCAATGCCATACAACTTTCCTTCTGTGGACTCCAATTGCTCTTAAATACAAGTAAAACTAAATGCATGCTCTTCAACCGATCGCTGCCTGCACCTGCCCGCCCGTTCAACATCACTACTCTGGACGGCTCTAACTTAGAATATGTGGACAACTACAAATACCTAGGTGTCTGGTTAGACTGTAAACTCTCCTCCCAGACTCACATAAAACATTTCCAATCCAAAGTTAAATGTAGAATTGGCTTCCTATTTCACAACAAAGCATCCTTCACTCATGCTGCCAAACATACCCTTGTAAAACTGACCATCCTACCGGTCCTCGACTTCGGCGATGTCATTTACAAAATAGCCTCCAATACCTTACTCAATAAATTGGATGCAGTCTATCACAGCTTTGTCACCAAAGCCCCATATACTACCCACCACTGTGACCTGTATGCTCTCGTTAGCTGGCCCTTGCTTCATACTCGTCACCAAACCCAAGTCCTCCCTTATCTCAGCTCGCTGGTCACCATAGCATCACCCACCTGTAGAACGCGCTCCAGCAGGTATATCTCTCTGGTCACCCCCAAAACCAATTATTTATTTGGCTGCCTCTCCTTCCAGTTCTCTGATGCCAATGACTGGAACGAACTACAAAAATCTCTGAAACTGGAAACACTTATCCCTCACTAGCTTTAAGCACCAGCTGTCAGAGCAGCTCACATATTACTGCACCTGTACATAGCTCATTTATAATTTAGCCCAAACAACTACCTCTCCCCCTACTGTATTTATTTATTTATTTTGTTCCTTTGCACCCCATTATTTATATCTCTACTTTGCACATTCTTCCACTGCAAATCAACCATTCCAGTGTTTTACTTGCTATATTGTATTTACTTTGCCAACATGGCCTTTCTTTACCTCCCTGATCTCACCTCATTTGCTCACATTGTATATATTCTTATTTTTCTACTGTATTATTGACTGTATGTTTGTTTTACTCCATGTGTAACTATGTGTTGTTTTATGTGTCGAACTGCTTTGCTTTATCTTGGTCAGGTCGCTACCTGGTTAAATAAAAACATCAAATAAAAAGTTCCTGCCAGGGCAGCAGCTATTCTTCCTGGGTTTTATTATGGATTACCATTAGTTCCTACCAAGGCAGCAGCTATTCTTCCTGGGTTTTATTATGGATGACCATTAGTTCCTACCAAGGCAGCAGCTATTCTTCCTGGGGGTTTATTATGGATGACCATTAGTTCCTACCAAGGCAGCAGCTATTCTTCCTGGGTTTTATTATGGATTACCATTAGTTCCTGCCAAGGCAGCAGCTATTCTTCCTGGGTTTTATTATGGATTACCATTAGTTCCTGCCAAGGCAGCAGCTATTCTTCCTGGGGGTTTATTATGGATTACCATTAGTTCCTACCAAGGCAGCAGCTATTCTTCCTGGGTTTTATTATGGATGACCATTAGTTCCTACCAAGGCAGCAGCTATTCTTCCTGGGTTTTATTATGGATTACCATTAGTTCCTGCCAAGGCAGCAGCTATTCTTCCTGGGTTTTATTATGGATTACCATTAGTTCCTACCAAGGCAGCAGCTATTCTTCCTGGGTTTTATTATGGATTACCATTAGTTCCTGCCAAGGCAGCAGCTATTCTTCCTGGGTTTTATTATGGATTACCATTAGTTCCTACCAAGGCAGCAGCTATTCTTCCTGGGTTTTATTATGGATTACCATTAGTTCCTGCCAAGGCAGCAGCTATTCTTCTGCAAAATTAAGGCAGTTATACAATTTTAAAAACATGACAATACATTCATTACAGAATTCACAACACACACTCAGGCCCATACACCACTACCACATATCTACCACGGTTCCAAACTTAGACTATCCTCTTTTTTAAACAATAGCCTGTATAGAAATCAAAACGTCTGTGGTGCTGCAGCATGCAGCTCATTCATTGTCATACTCTGTTGTGCTATTATAAAATATTCTGCTTGTCACTAGTCAGGTTAAATGACGTAGAATTGAATGAAAAGCGATTATATAAAAATAGTTTTTTTTTTCTCTGACCCGGAATTAAGATGTTAGATTCATGCAGTTATTTTATTATAATGAAGATCTATTCACCCTTGTCCACTCTGGTCTGGGAATCCACAACCTTCTGGCTGTGGTTAGGCTACAAAAATGGGGAACTATTTCTAAAACTGTCTGTCCTAAGAGTGAGGGTAAATGGTAGACATGTTCTCTGCTATCCACTTTGTTTTAATAATTATTTTGGCTATAGGGGAGGGTCACTTGTTTTTATTGATTTATTTCAAGTTTTTAGGGAGGGTCACTTGTTTTTATTAATTTATTTCAAGTTTTTAGGGAGGGTCACTTGTTTTTATTGATTTATTTCAAGTTTTTAGGGAGGGTCACTTGTTTTTATTGATTTATTTCAAGTTTTTAGGGAGGGTCACTTGTTTTTATTGATTTATTTCAAGTTTTTAGGGAGGGTCACTTGTTTTTATTGATTTATTTCAAGTTTTTAGGGAGGGTCACTTGTTTTTATTGATTTATTTCAAGTTTTTAGGGAGGGTCAAAACGAAAAAAGGTTAAACGCAGCACTATTTTGTTAATCACTCATATCAATATCAATTTGAAATCAATTGAGCCGGGGGGGCAAACGTCTGGGGTGTATGCGCTGGTTAAACTAACACAAAGGCCACACTGAATCTGATAATCATTTTCATATCAGTGGTTAGAAGAAGAATTTGCTGAAGACGGTCATCTGAACTTCTGGAACGTCGGGTGGAAGTTTCGTGAGGCTGGCGAAACGTAAAAAGGGAACAAATCAGTTGCATTGTTATTTAACTTCGACGAATCACAACCCGCCATAAGATATCAACAGTGACAAGGGTTGGCTGTTATTTAAGTGGTAGTTTGACTCAAATCCGTATATAGGTGTGAGGCCAGCAACTTCTATACAGAGAGCACTCCAACATTTACAATTTGAAACATACAGATTTATTGAACAATCTCACAGCTAAATATCACACAGAAACCTGAATTCCAATAGAAGAATCCAATAGGTTTTCATTTGATAGAATCCTATAGGATACCAATAGAAGAATCCAATAGGTTTTAATTTGATAGAATCCTATAGGATACCAATATAAGAATCCAATAGGTTTTAATTTGATAGAATCCTATAGGATACCAATATAAGAATCCAATAGGTTTTAATTTGATAGAATCCTATAGGATACCAATATAAGAATCCAATAGGTTTTAATTTGATAGAATCCTATAGGATACCAATATAAGAATCCAATAGGTTGTAATTTGATAGAATCCTATAGGATACCAATATAAGAATCCAATAGGTTTTAATTTGATAGAATCCTATAGGATACCAATATAAGAATCCAATAGGTTTTAATTTGATAGAATCCTATAGGATACCAATATAAGAATCCAATAGGTTTTAATTTGATAGAATCCTATAGGATACCAATATAAGAATCCAATAGGTTTTAATTTGATAGAATCCTATAGGATACCAATAGAAGAATCCAATAGGTTTTAATTTGATAGAATCCTATAGGATACCAATATAAGAATCCAATAGGTTTTAATTTGATAGAATCCTATAGGATACCAATATAAGAATCCAATAGGTTTTAATTTGATAGAATCCTATAGGATACCAATATAAGAATCCAATAGGTTTTAATTTGATAGAATCCTATAGGATACCAATAGAAGAATCCAATAGGTTTTAATTTGATAGAATCCTATAGGATACCAATATAAGAATCCAATAGGTTTTAATTTGATAGAATCCTATAGGATACCAATATAAGAATCCAATAGGAAAATCCTATCAGATTTTGGAACCAGTGCTACTGTAGTCATAAGCCTGGGAAACTCCAGCCTGATTGGTGTCACACTTTTTCTCCTTTTTCTCCTTTTTCTCCTTCCGTACTAAACACACCTGATTTAAAGTAATTGCATTTTAAAATGAAGATCATGGTTAGTTGACTATTGACTATTGGAGTCAGGTGTGTTCGCTGGGGCTGGGACAAAACTGTGACACCAATCAAGCCCCCGAGGACTGGAGTTGCCCAGGCCTGTCCTATAGGATAGGTTCCAAAATCTGATAGGATTTTCAATAGGATTTTTAATTATTGGAATCCTATAGGATTTTTCGGCTAGGGTAAGAGCAGCCAGTAGGTCAGGTTTTTTAACAACACTAGATGACTACACCTGCTCATCGTGACCACACCTTCTCATCGTGACCACACCTACTCATCAAACATCTCATTCCAAAATCATGGGCATTAATATGGAGTTGGTCCACCCTTTGCTGCTATAACAGACTTCTGGGAAAGATTTCCACTAGATGTTGGAACATTGCTGCAGGGGGACTTGCTTCCATTCAGCCACGAGCATTCGTGAGGTCGGACACTGATGTTGGGCGATTAAGCCTGGTTCGCAGTCAGCGTAATGTCGGCTGTGATGTAACAAAATGTGGAAAAAGTCAAGGGGTCTGAAGACTTTCTGAAGGCACTGTATGTTCTCTCCCTTTCTGCATGAAGCGCTCCTCATCTTGAAAGTCATCAAAACGTACAACGAAGGGTCGTGATTTGGAGATCTCTCTGCCTATTGAATTCACGGCCTAGGCGGTGAGCCCGTTCCTCAAAATGTACAACGAAGGGTCGTGATTTGGAGATCTCTCTGCCTATTGAATTCACGGCCTAGGCGGTGAGCCCGTTCCAAGGCCAAAAGAGTGTCAAATAATTTTTTTACCCAGGACCTCCTCGAAAAACAGGTGATAAACTTAACTGGATCCTTCTGGTATATTTGCAATAATCCTTATGTTTGAGTGGTGAGAATAATTATCCACCATGTCCACTCTCTCTTTCAATAGTTTATTTTCTGTTTTTAGAGTTTCATAGCCTTTTTCTAACAATTCGGTCACTGCAACCAGACAAGCCGATCTCCAACTCTGTTACTTTCGTACCTTGCTCCTGTATTGTAGTTTGCATTCCGGCCGGGGTGGTAACGATGGGAGACAAGGCCGCGTCCACGGCATCTTTAACCAGGGTTGTGAGTGTGACTGAAAGATCCGATATCAGTCCACTGGTAGCTCATCGGGTGATAACAATGCACTGTTTAAGATGAGGAGTCTGTAGCTGTTTTGTACTGTGCGTACGCAAAGATGTAAATTGGCTGTGAGATTTCCTCCAAACTTGCGTTTAAGACATCATTCACTAACAACATTTTCCATTAGATTTGTTTAAAAAAAATCCCTATTTGTTCAGAGTTCTTTCTGGAACGTTCCCAGGAGAACCATAACCCCCCCCCCCCCATCTAATTGAATTGAATCCACATTACACACACACACAAATATACAGCACCCTTGGTGCCACTGAAATCTCTGCTCTGTGTTTTTTTTAATAGTAAACACAGAGCAGATAATGGTTGAAAAGATTCCCCGTGTTTGAGGTGTTTTCACATATAGTCCTCTTTAAAAGAAACGATCTCAGTCCTATTTAACGGGAAATTTGGTGTAAAAAATAAATAAAAAGGGCGTAAAATCTCATTTGTCTTTGCATTCATACTGCTTTTGAATGAGGACTCAACTCTCTTTTGCCAGTTCACTTGACCTAGTTTGTGGTCCGAGTCCTCTTTGCATTCACATTGCTATGTTTAGAAAGGAACCAAGATCTTTTTCCTACATGCATTCTGGGTTTTTACAAAATGCAAGACAAGCCAGTAGGGGGCTGAGGGCACACAGTGTGTTGTGAAATCTGTGAATGTATTGTAAATCTTTCAAAATGGTATAAACTGCCTTAATTCTGCTTTGGCAGCAGCTAATGGGGATCCATAATAAATACAAATACAGAACCAATCAGAATGTGTTATCGGACAGCTACTGTAGATATACCTACATCCATTTTAGAAGCTAATAGATTGCATTTAGTTAAAATATGAGACATAAATAATTGTAATCAGAAGATACTATTAACAATTAACTGTTTGATTAACATAATAAATAGCAATTGAATAACGGCAGATTAAATAATGCTGTAATTGAAAATTGTCCACCCAATATAGGCTACTGTCCCTTTAAGAGCTAGAATAGATTTTGTACCCCATGTTGTGATGTTGTCTTCTCACACTATCCAACCCCCACAATCAATACACAGCTGATGAAGCTCTCTTAGCCTATAGTTCACATATTGGAAAGTAGTAGTCTAGTGTGAAGGGTTATATCAGTAGTCTAGTGTGAGGGGTTGTATCAGTAATCTAGTGTGAAGGGTTATGTCAGTAGTCTAGTGTGAGGGGTTATGTCAGTAGTCTAGTGTGAGGGGTTATGTCAGTAGTCTAGTGTGAGGGGTTATGTCAGTAGTCTAGTGTGAGGGGTTATGTCAGTAGTCTAGTGTGAAGGGTTATATCAGTAGTATAGTGTGAAGGGTTATATCAGTAGTCTAGTGTGAGGGGTTATGTCAGTAGTCTAGTGTGAGGGGTTATGTCAGTAGTCTAGTGTGAGGGGTTATGTCAGTAGTCTAGTGTGAGGGGTTATATCAGTAGTCTAGTGTGAGGGGTTATAGCAGTAGTCTAGTGTGAGGGGTTGTGTCAGTAGTCTAGTGTGAGGGGTTATATCAGTAGTCTAGTGTGAGGGGTTATGTCAGTAGTCTAGTGTGAGGGGTTATATCAGTAGTCTAGTGTGAGGGGTTGTGTCAGTAGTCTAGGGGTTATATCAGTAGTCTAGTGTGAAGGGTTATAGCAGTAGTCTAGTGTGAGGGGTTGTGTCAGTAGTCTAGTGTGAAGGGTTGTGTCAGTAGTCTAGGGGTTATATCAGTAGTCTAGTGTGAAGGGTTATAGCAGTAGTCTAGTGTGAGGGGTTATGTCAGTAGTCTAGTGTGAAGGGTTATGTCAGTAGTCTAGTGTGAGGGGTTATGTCAGTAGTCTAGTGTGAAGGGTTATGTCAGTAGTCTAGTGTGAGGGGTTGTGTCAGTAGTCTAGTGTGAGGGGTTATGTCAGTAGTCTAGTGTGAAGGGTTATGGCAGTAGTCTAGTGTGAGGGGTTATAGCAGGGGATACGGTGTTGCAGTAGTCTAGTGTGAGGGGTTATGTCAGTAGTCTAGTGTGAGGGGTTATATCAGTAGTCTAGTGTGAGGGGTTATATCAGTAGTCTAGTGTGAGGGGTTATGTCAGTAGTCTAGTGTGAGGGGTTATAGCAGTAGTCTAGTGTGAAGGGTTATATCAGCAGTCTAGTGTTGTGTCAGTAGTCTAGTATGAGGGGTTATGTCAGTAGTCTAGTGTGAGGGGTTATGTCAGTAGTCTAGTGTGAGGGTTTATATCAGTAGTCTAGTGTGAGGGTTTATATCAGTAGTCTAGTGTGAAGGGTTATATCAGTAGTATAGTGTGAAGGGTTATATCAGTAGTCTAGTGTGAGGGGTTATATCAGTAGTATAGTGTGAGGGGTTATATCAGTAGTCTAGTGTGAGGGGTTATATCAGTAGTCTAGTGTGAAGGGTTATGTCAGTAGTCTAGTGTGAGGGGTTATGTCAGTAGTCTAGTGTGAGGGGTTATATCAGTAGTCTAGTGTGAAGGGTTATGTCAGTAGTCTAGTGTGAGGGGTTATGTCAGTAGTCTAGTGTGAGGGGTTATGTCAGTAGTCTAGTGTGAGGGGTTATGTCAGTAGTCTAGTGTGAGGGGTTATGACAGTGGTCTAGTGTGAGGGGTTATATCAGTAGTCTAGTGTGAGGGGTTATGTCAGTAGTCTAGTGTGAAGGGTTATGTCAGTAGTCTAGTGTGAGGGGTTATGTCAGTAGTCTAGTGTGAGGGGTTATATCAGGGGAAACAGTGTTGCAGTAGTCTAGTGTGAAGGGTTATAGCAGGACAAACAGTGTTACAGTAATCTAGTGTGAAGGGTTATAGCAGGACAAACAGTGTTGCAGTAGTCTGGTGATCCACATCTACGCAGTTGACAACATTCTGGAATAATCTGGCCCTTCTTTGGACACTGTGCTAACAGACCTCCAAACGAGCTTCAATGCCATATAGCACTCCTTCCGTGGCCTCCAACTGCTTTTAAATGCTAGTAAAACTAAGTGCATGCTCTTCAACCGATTGCTGCCCGCACCCTCCCACCCGCCTAGCATCACTACTCTGGACGGTTCTGACCTAGAATATGTGGACCAATACAAATACCTAGGTGTCTGGTTAGACTGTAAACTCTCCTTCCAGACTCACATTGAGCATTTCTAATCCAAAATTAAATCTAGAATCGGCTTCCAATTTCGCAACAAAGCTTCCTTCACTCATGCCGCCAAACATATCTTCGTAAAACTGACTATCCTAACTGACTATCCTACCGATCCTTGACTTTGGCAATGTCATTTACAAAATAGCCCCCAACACTCTACTCAGCAAACTGGATATAGTCTATCACAGTGCCATTCGTTCCAGGTCATCTATAAGTCTTTGCTGGTTAAAGCCCCGCCTTATCTCAGCTCACTGGTCACCATAGCAGCACCCGTAGCACGCGCTCCAGCAGGTATATTGCTCTGGTCACCCCCAAAGCCAACTCCTCCTTTGGCCGCCTTTCCTTCCAGTTCTCTGCTGCCAATGACTGTAACGAATTGCAAAAATCGCTGAACCTGGAGTCTTATATCTCCCTCTCTAACTTTAAGCATCAGCTGTCAGAGCACCTTACCGATCACTGTACCTGTACATAGCCAATCTGTAAATAGCACACCCAACTACCTCATCCCCATATTATTACTTACCCTTTTGTTCTTTTGCACCCCAGTATCTCTACTTGCACATCATCATCTGCACATCTATCATTCCAGTATTAATGCTAAATTGTAATTATTTTCTCCTCTAGGGCCTATTTATTGCCCACCTCCCTACTCTTCTACATTTGCACACACTGTACATAGATTTTTTTTCTATTGCGTTATTATTGACTGTACGTTTGTTTATGTGTAACTCTGTGTTGTTGTTTGTGTCGCACTGCTTCGCTTTATCTTGGCCAGGTCGCAGTTGTAAATGAGAACTTGTTCTCAACTGGCCTACCTGGTTAAATGAAGGTGAAATAAATTAAATTAAATAGCCGCTTTGCGTTCACATTGTCCTACAAAAGGGAACAAAACTGCGGAATTCAAGCGAACCAAACTCACACCACCTCTGGAGATGGTCTCAGTTCGGTTCACTTCAGGGGGACTCTTTGGATGGGTCTGAGTTCCTTTGGAGTGTTCACACTGCACAAAAGAATTCAGCAAACCACACTGAGTTCACATAAATTGGCTGAAAGGGACAACGTTTAGAGCTTTATGGCGTGCATTTACTGTTCACCATACTCATCTTCCTCATCATCCTCCTCCTCCTTATCATCATCATCCTCATCATCCTTCTCCATGTCATCATCATCTTCCTCCTCATCATCCCCCGTATCATCTTCATCATCGTCTTCATCATCTTCATCACCCTCATTATCACATTTTTGTAATATCAACACAGCTGTAAAGTACACTGAACAAATATCTAAATGCAACATGTAACAATTTCAAAGATGTTACTGAGTTACAGTTCATTTTGAGGAAATCAGTCAATTGAAATATATTCATTGGGCCCTAATCTACGGATTTCACATGACTGGGAATACAGATATGCATCTGTTGGTCACAAATACCTTAAAAAATGGGCCTCACAATGGGCCTCAGGATCTCGTCACAGTATTTTTGTGCATCTAAATTGTGTATCAATAAAATTCTATTGTGTTCATTGTCTGTAGCTTATGCCTGCCCCATACCATAACCCCACCATCACCATGGGGCACTCTGTTCACAACGTTGACATCAGCAAACTGCTCGCCCACATAACGCCATACACATGGTCTGCGGTTGTGAGGCAGGTTGGACGTACTACCAAATTCTCTGAAACGACGTTGGAGGCAACTTATGGTAGAGAATTGAACATTCAATTATCCGGCAACAGCTCTAGTGGACATTGCAGTCAGCATGCAGTCAGCATGCCAATTGCATTTGTTGCATTGTACTGGGACAAAAATGCACATTTTAGAGTGGCCTTTCATTGTCCCCCAGCACAAGGTGCACCTGTGTAATGATCATGCTGTTTAATCTGCTTTTTGATAATGTCACACCTGTCAGGTGGATAGATTATCTTTGTCACGTGCGCCGAATACAACAAATTCTATTGTGTTCATTGTCTGTAGCTTATGCCTGCCCCATACCATAACCCCACCACCACCATGGGGCACTCTGTTCACAACGTTGACATCAGCAAACTGCTCGCCCACATAACCTTACAGTGAAATGCTTACTTACAGGCTCTAACCAATAGTGCAGAAAAAAAGGTGTGTGTGTGTGTGTGTGTGTGTGTGTGTGTGTGTGTGTGTGTGTGTGTGTGTGTGTGTGTGTGTGTGTGTGTGTGAAGAAATAAAACAACAGTAAAAAGACATTTGAAACTAAGAGTAACAAGTCTATATACAGACATCGGTTAGTCAGGCTGATTGAGGTAGTATGTACATGTAGGTATGGTTAAAGTGACTATGCATACATGATGAACAGAGAGTAGCAGTAGAGTAAAAAGAGGGGTTGGCGGGTGGCGGGACACAATGCAGATAGCCCGGTTAGCCAATGTGCGGGAGCACTGGTTGGTCGGGCCAATTGAGGTAGTATGGCAAGGGACAAATGCTCACGAACAAGGATGTAAACACATTTGTTCCAAGAATTTGAGAGAAATATGTTTTTTTTGTGCATATGGAACATATCTGGGATCTTTTATTTCAGCTCATGAAACATGGAAACAACACTTTACATGTTGCGTTTATTTTTTGTTGTTTAATGTATGTCATGATTCGACTAAATTTCCACGTAAAAATGTTGTTGGAGAACCTTCTTAACATTACTTTGAATGACAAACGTACTGTCGTAATGATACTACCGTGCTAAATGAATGAATTCATCTATCAGAGCAGTGGTTTCCCCCCCATCTCATCTTCAGTAGATTAGTCTGTTTGAAGAGCATATATTGGATATTGGTTCTTTACTTTAAATACTTCCCAAAGGAAATGATAAGGAATAGTACTGGCTGGATATGATGGGTATTTTCAATGAACAGCTATAAAGATGCTTAATACACATCAGCAAATAGATTACACAGGGCATATTAGTCAGGTCTTTAGTCTTATCTATCTCTGTCTTGCTTTGATCATTTCACAACCATTGTTTATTTTTATTTTTATTTTTTTATTTTTTTGCTGTTCTTTACAATGCCCGAGAGACACAATCACAAATATATTGACGAAGGATATGGTCACTGTCTTTCGACAATTAATTTTTTTATCTTATAAAATGCTCTTGAGGTTTTCAATTACAACAACAACAACAACAAGTGCAACTGGAGTTATCAAACAATAGGGAATGTTTAAACAGTTACTATTTTATTCACTAACTTAGTTGTACGTTCCCTTCAGTCTCAAAAAAAAAAAACAACTTGCTGCATGCATACTTTACATTCAAGTTCCTCAAGCAACTTAACTCAGTCTTGGTCCCAAATCATCCCTGCTTGTCGCTTTTTCACGGGTTTACAAATATATCACAAAAACACCTCACAGGTGCGTAATAAATGACATCCCAAGAAACCCAGGAGTCGCCCTTTGAACTTAACAGTCTACTGGGATGGGTCAAGGGTCAATGAATTCAAGATACATGGCCCTCTGCTATCGTGGATGAGCGTAAATTAAATACGTTTACGTGGATGTTGGGAGGGCCGGGAGAGGGGGGGAGTTAGCAGCAATACTCACACAGCATCTTGGTGACCTGGCGTCGCCGGGCTTTCTGCTGCTGGCTGCGGACGTTGCAGTAGCTGTTGCGGCTTGTCTCAGCCTCCATCACCTGGAGCATCTTCTCACGTTTGAGCTGCAGGCCGATGAGCAGGTAGAGAGCGCTGATGGTCAGCATGGGAAGCATGAAGAAAAGCAGGGTGGTCACTTGGATGGTCAAGTTGTACATCCAGCGGGGCTTGACCAACGTACAGATGGCTGACTCTGGGATTTCCTTCCTGGCGGTGCCCACTTCTGCCGACTGCAGGGTAAAGATGCCGTGCAGGCTGGTGTTGGGCACAGCACATAGCACTGAGATCCCCCACACGGTCATAATGACCCGTTTGGCATGTGTGTGCGTCACCACGTACTTGGCGCGCAGAGGGTGCACCACAGCGATGTAGCGCTCCACGCTGAGCGCTGTCACATTGAGGATGGAGGCGAAGCAGACCGTCTCGAACAGGAAAGTCTTAAAGTAGCAGCCGCCCTTGCCCAGGAGGAATGGGTAGTTCTGCCACATCTCGTAGAGCTCCAGTGGCATGCCCAGCAGCAGCACCAGCAGGTCAGACACTGCGAGGCTGAACAGGTAGTAGTTGGTGGGCGTGCGCATAACCTTGTTGCGAGCGATGACGATGCAGGTTAGCAAGTTGCCAAACGCGCCCACCAGGAAGATGAGCAGGTAGGTGAGGCAGATGGGGAGGAAGACAGAGGAGCGCAGAGGGCCCAGGTACTTCTCTAGATACTCCTCCTGTGTCAGGCATGCATCTACCAGCCCCGCTCTGCCGTTCAGGTCAGAGGTCAGGTTGCCACACATCCCCTCCTGTGGGCAGTCCCAGCTGTCAGCGGAGGAGCAGTTGTACCTGGATGTCATCCTGTTGAGATACGAAGCCTGCAGAGGCAAGACATTTATATTTTATTTATATTATTTATATTTATATATTATTTTCTGTAACATGCTCTTGTAGTGATAATACAAGTTAGAGTCCCTGCACTAAGCAAAAAGTTATTTAGTAAAATATAAAGTGCAGGATCATAAAATATGTTGGTAGTATATGTGGACGTAAATGGCTGCCCTCTGTTGATAGTGTCTGAATGTGTGATTATTAATGTTGAACAGAATAATGTTCCCAGCATTTTGCTACAAGGATTTTCCCGAAACAGACAGGGTGAAAACTGAGAGTGGCTAAACTCTAATTACCGGCTGTTTAAAGCTCAGTGGGGGCGATTTAAAGTTTCTGAGAAACTTGACCTTTGTCCTGTATTGCAGGGTTTCCCAAACTCAGTCCTGGGCCCCCTATGGGTGCACGTTTTGGTTTCCATCAAGCAAAACTTGATGGTGAACTGGTTAATTGAATCAGCTGTGTAGTGCTAGGGCAAAACAAATCGATGTGCACCCGTGGGGCCCCCAGGACCGAGTTTGGGAAACCATGCCCCAATGAACATAAATTACACTGAATTATAATTTTTTGTTGATCTTAAATTTAAAAAAAGACACAGCTAGCACATTTGGTTCCTTGGCAGTTGTGGGAACGTATGTTTTTGGTTTCACATTGGTTGTGGGAACGAAGCCATACACGTCCTGAACGTACGTTTATGGTTTCACATTGGTTGTGGGAACGAAGCCATACACGTCCTGAATGTACGTTTTTGGTTTCACATTGATTGTGGGAACGAAGCCATACACGTCCTGAACGTACGTTTTTGTAGATGTTTTGGGAACAGATGTGAACATTTTCCCTGTTCTGGGGACATTTATTTTTAGGTTGCAGGGATATTCTGAGAACGTTTTACTCTGGTTACTTGAAATTTTTCATTAATGCACTGAGAACAGAAATTCTTGATGATTTGGAAGTTTCCTTAAAACTTTCACAGAATGTTTTCAATAAGACTTTTAATGACACTGCTAGCTTAATGTCTTCTTTTTTTATTACTCTAAGCACATACAGGACACATGGAAATTAATTTACTTTATTAAGCAGTAACCATGAAAACACATTTATTTTTTATATAGCGCTTGTTTGATTATGTGTTTGCCATCAATACTTGTCCACACTCCAAAAAATGCTGGGTTAGAAACAACCCAAATTGGGAAAATATGTGACAGAACACACGTTGAGATATTTGATCTCAGCCATTTGGGTCACAAACAAACCCACTGTTTTCTTTAAGTTGGGTTGTTGATGCTGGTTTATTGAGTTATGATCCAACCGGTCAGATCAGAACACTGGAGATGTGGCTTAGTAGGGAAGTGGCTTTCAGATAATAATTTTTGGCACCCCGTGAATGTAATTCCTATTAATCTGTTCTGTTGTATTGTCAAAACATGTTAAGGTTGAGCACTGACACTTTTGTAGCTTTAATAAGGCTTGCACAAGTGTATGAGTTCCTTAAGTGCATATGCATATCACAATGTTGGGAGAGTGCCCACGTTGTTATAATATAAAAAAATATATAAATTTAGTTTAAAATGTGGGGTTTGGCTTTCAGATAGGTATATTTGTCCACCTGTGAGAGTAAATGTCTTTCCTGTTCATGTTATGTTTGTACACTGCACATTGAACTCTCACGGGTGGCCAAAAATAACTATCTGAAAACCACGGCCGTACTAAGCCACACTAGTCTTCTGATCTGACCCGACGGATCATAGCACAATAACCCAACTAAGTGACCCAACTGGCTGGGTCAAATATAACCCAGTGTTTGTTCTGTCCACTATTTACCCAGTGATGGGTTGTTTTTAACCCATGATGTTTTCAGACTGCAAGGATAACAAGGTGCTTTGATCCAAACCAGGCCTGGCATTAAAGTATATTAGTCAGTAATTGCACTACATTACTACATGTGAGTTCATTGAATACAAATGAGCTGTAAGTGTTCGGGTGGTCGGGCCAACTACTCACAATCAACTGCTTGGACAACAACAGCTATCCAAGTCTCATCTGTGTCAATACATGTGGGTTTGATGAAAGCCCAACGGAGCGTGACTGTGATCCCTGCACCATGCACCTGACACTCACCCCAGGTTTTTCCACTACTCTTCCTTGGTATATTGGTTTTGAATGGCTTGCCAGATGAGCACAAACCACCAAAGTTAACGTCACTCAGGGGTGTCTCTGAACGTCATCTGATGGTAATGTGAAGGCCTTTGAGGTCAGCGCCAGGCAATAGATGTCATATGACATTCTAGAGAGGATCATAGAGACGTGCTCCATCTAGGAGCCAGCCAATCTACAGTATATAATGTATACCATACAATATAATATACACTTGTTAATAGCTTGTCTATATTGACAAGTCAGAGCAAGGAGCAAAACAAACAAACGATCCCCCTGCAGTGACTCATATCTGATCAAGGAAAGTCCATCATCAAGCCACTTTGAAATGACAACCCAAAGGAAGTTAACCCAATGCGTTTGAGGACGACATCAAAGAGAGGGAGGAGATGGGTATATATATATATATATATATAAACAGAGGAAGGTTAAGTACATGGTGAATAGACGTCAAAGAGAGAGTCCACATGTCCACGATCCCATTAAATAATCAGTTAACATCCGATTAGACATGAATGATTTGGTTCCACATGTCCACGATCCCATTAAATAATCAGTTAACATCCGATTAGACATGAATGATTTGGTTCCACATGTCCACGATCCCATTAAATAATCAATTAACATCCGATTAGACATGAATGATTTGGTTCCACATGTCCACGATCCCATTAAATAATCAGTTAACATCCGATTAGACATGAATGATTTGGTTCCACATGTCCACGATCCCATTAAATAATCAGTTAACATCCGATTAGACATGAATGATTTGGTTCCACATGTCCACGATCCCATTAAATAATCAGTTAACATCCGATTAGACATGAATGATTTGGTTTTAGGTGTTTGAAAACAAATCATGTAAATCAAATCAAATTTTATTTGTCACATACACATGGTTAAGCAGATGTTAATGCGAGTGTAGCGAAATGCTTGTGCTTCTAGTTCCGACAATGCAGTAATAACCAATGAGTAATCTAACCTATCAATTTCACAACTACTACCTTATACACACACAAGTGTAAAGGGATGAAGGATATGTACATAAAAATACATGAATGAGTGATGGAACAGAACGGCATAGGCAAGATGCAGTAGATGGTATCGAGTACTGTATATACATATGAGATGAGTAATGTAGGGTACGTAAACATATAAAAGTGGCATTGTTTAAAGTGGCTAGTGATACATTTTTCCATACATTTTCCATTATTAAAGTGGCTGGAGGTGAGTCAGTATGTTTGCAGCAGCCACTCAGTGTTAGTGGTGGTTGTTTAACAGTCTGATGGCCTTGAGATAGAAGCTGTTTAACAGTCTCTCGGTCCCTGCTTTGATGCACCTGTACTGACCTCGCCTTCTGGATGATAGCGGGGTGAACAGGCAGTGACTCGGGTGGTTGATGTCCTTGATGATCTTTATGGCCTTCCTGTGACATCGGGTGGTGTAGGTGTCCTGGAGGGCAGGTAGTTTGCCCCCGGTGATGCGTTGTGCAGACCTCACTACCCTCTGGAGAGCCTTACGGTTGTGGACAGGATGCTCTCGATTGTGGATGTGTAAAAGTTTCTGAGTGCTTTTGGTGCCAAGCCAAATTTCTTCAGCCTCCTGAGGTTGAAGAGGCGCTGCTGCGCCTTCTTCACCACGCTGTCTGTGTGGGTGGACCAATTCAGTTTGTCTGTGATGTGTATGCCGAGGAACTTAAAACTCTCCACCCTCTCCACTCCTGTCCCGTCAATGTGGATAGGGGGGTGCTCCCTCTGCTGTTTCCTGAAGTCCACGATCATCTCCTTTGTTTTGTTGACGTGGAGTGTGAGGTTATTTTCCTGACACCACACTCCGAGGGCCCTCACCTCCTCCCTGTAGGCCGTCTCATCATTGTTGGTAATCAAGCCTACCACTGTAGTGTCGTCTGCAAACTTGATGATTGAGTTGGAGGCGTGCATGGCCAAGCACTCTTGGGTGAACAGGGAGTACAGGAGAGGGCTCAGAACGCACCCTTGTGGGGCCCCAGTGTTGAGGATCAGCAGAGTGGAGATGTTGTTACCTACCCTCACCACCTGGGGGCGGCCCGTCAGGAAGTCCAGTACCTAGTTGCACAGGGTGGGGTCGAGACCCAGGGTCTCGAGCTTGATGACGAGTTTGGAGGGTACTATGGTGTTAAATGCTGAGCTGTAGTCGATGAACAGCATTCTCACATAGGTATTCCTCTTGTCCAGATGGGTTAGGGCAGTGTGCAGAGTGGTTGCGATTGCTTCGTCTGTGGACCTATTGGGGTGGTAAGAAAATTGGAGTGGGTCTAGGGTGTCAGGTAGGGTGGAGGTGATATGGTCCTTGACTAGTCTCTCAAAGCACTTCATGATGACGGAAGTGGGTGCTACGGGGCGGTAGTCGTTTGGCTCAGTTACCTTAGCTTTCTTGGGAACAGGAAAAATGGTGGCCCTCTTGAAGCATAAGAGGATTGATTGAATATGTCCGTAAACACACCAGCAAGCTGGTCTGCGCATGCTCTGAGGACGTGGCTGGGGATGCCGTCTGGGCCTGCAGCCATGCGAGGGTTAACACGTTCAAATGTTTTACTCACATCGGCTGCAGTGAAGGAGAGTCTGCAGGTTTTGGTAGTGGGCCATGTCAGTGGCACTGTATTGTCCTCGAAGCGAGCAAAGAAGTTGTTTAGTCTGTCTGGGAGCAAGACCTTCTGGATCCGTGATTGACTGTAAGACCCTGCCACATACCTCTTGTGTCTGAGCCGTTGAATTCCGACTCTACTTTGTCTCTATACTGACGCTTAGCTTGTTTGATTACCTTGCGGAAGGAATAGCTACATTGTTTGTATTCGGTCATGTTTCCGGTCACCTTGTCCTGATTAAAAGCAGTGGTTCACGCGAATGCTGCCATCTATCCATGGTTTCTGGTTTGGGAATGTTTAAATAGTTGCTGTGGGTACAACATCGCCGATGCACTTGCTAATAAACTCGCTCACCGAATCAGCATATTCGTCAATGTTGTTGTTTGACACATATCCCAGTCCACGTGATCGAAGCCATCTTGAAGCATGGAATCAGATTGGTCGGACCAGCGTTGAACAGGGGGGGGTTGAGCGCAGGAGCTTCCTGTTTTAGTCTCTGTCTATAGGCTGGAAGCAACAAAATGGAGTCGTGGTCAGCTTTTCCGAAGGGAGGGCGGGGGAGGGCCTTATATGTGTCGTGGAAGTTAGAATAACAATGATCCAGGATTTTACCAGCCTTGGTTGCACAATCGATATGCTGATAGAATTTAGGGAGTCTTGTTTTCAGATTGGCCTTGTTTAAATCCCCAGCTACAATGAATGCAGCCTCAGGATATGTGGTTTTCAGTTTACATAGAGACAAATGAAGTTCGTTCAGGGCCATCGATGTGTCTGCTTGGGGGGGAATATATGCGGCTGTGATTCTAATCGAAGATAATTCTCTTGTTAGATAATGCGGTTGACATTTGATTGTGAGGAATTCTAAGTCAGGTGAACAGAATTTATGTTAATGTTAATGAGTTTCTAGTTTTTAATCTGCAAGAAAATGAAGAAAATAGAAAACTGCTTCAAAAAACAGACTCCTATAGCCTATTACAGACAACGTTTGTTGACTGTAATAGGCTATACATATACATTAGCCAGTTTAATGAGTTTCCCCCTCTCTTGCAGGGAATCATATGCATTCTATCAGCAGCACATTGTGTGGAAAATAAAGTTAGCTGGCTGCCAAATCAAGCCAAACCATGGCCATGTCAATTGTCCTTGGCATTTCAATTATATTACAGCTTTTCCATCATGCCTCTAACAAGCCCTTATTGCTTGCTGCTGCTGTTGACAGACACAAGATTGCCTGGGCGCTACAGAGGAGACAACAGAGGAGACAACAGAGCAGTGTCCATCCGGCTACCAGATGTTTCACTTAGTGTCCGGAGAATCCAGCATCATAAAAGAGTGATGTCTTCATGTTTCATATTTTATACTGTAAATCCGTTGACATTACTGTCTTAGTAGATAAAAAGCTCAGAAGAGAGGCAGGCTCCAACGGCTCAGGACAGACACAAAGCCGTTCGAAACTCCAGCGCAAACAAGATTCTGAGCAATAACATGTTTTCATGAAAATGTACATTATGTTCTGTGGGTTGTATCCTATAGGCTTTTGATGATAAGAGAAGACAAATCTGACCAACACTGTCACATTAATTATTCCATTCAAGTTTCTCGTGCCTTTCATTCACTTTAATATCTACCTACACATCATGACCAAAGTAGGCGGGGTGGACACCTGGTTGTCAAACATCTCATTCCAAAATCATAGGCATTAATACAGAGTTGGTTCCTCCTTTGCTGCTATAACAGCATCCACTCTTCAGGGAAGGCTTTCCACTAGACGTTGGAACACTGTTGCAGGGGACTTGCTTCGATTCAGCCACAAGAGCATTAGTGAGGTCGGGTACTGATGTTGGGTGATTAGGCCTGGCTTTGCAGTCAGTTTCAATTCATCCCAAAGGTTGTTGATGGGTTTGAGGTCAGGGCTCTGTGAAGGCCAGTCAAGTTCTTCCACACCGATCTCTTTTTATACGGACCTCGCTTTGTGCACAGGGGAATTATCATGCTGAAACAGGAAAGGGCCTTCCCCAAACGTCTGCCACAAAGTTGGGAGCAAAGATTTGTCTAGAATGTCATTGTCTGCTGTAGCGTTAAGATTTCCCTTCACTGGAACTAAGTGGCCTCGCCCAAACCATGAAAAACAGCCTCAGACCATTATTCCTCCTCCACCAAACTTTAGAGTTGGCACTATGCATTGGGGCAGGTAGCATTCTCCTGGCATCCACCAAACCCAGATTCGTCAGTCGGCCTGCCAGATGGTCAAGTTTTATAAATCACTCCAGTTTCCACTGCTCCACAGTCCAATGGCGGCGAGCTTTACACCACTCCAGCCGACGCTTGGCATTGCACATGGTGATCTTGTGTGCAGCTGCTCAGTCATGGAAATCCATTTCATGAAGCTTCCAACAAACAGTTATTGTAGTGTCTTTGCTTCCAGAAACAGTTTGGGACTCAGTAGTGAGTGTTGCAACCGGGGACAGATGATTTTTACTCGCTACGTGCTTCAGCACTCGGCGGTTCTGTTCTGTGAGCTTCTGTGGTCTACCACTTCGCAGCTGAGCCGTTGTTGCTCCTAGATGTTTCCACTTCAAAATAGCAGCACTTTTAGTTGCCCGGGGCAGCTTTAGCAGGGCAGAAATTTGACGAACTGACTCGTTGGAAAGGTGGCATCCTATGACGGTGCCACATTGAAAGTCACTGAGCACTTTAGTACGGGCCATCCTACTGCCAATGTTTGTCTATGGAGATTGCATGGCTGTGTGCTCGACTTTATACACCTGTCATAAATGGGTGTGGCTGAAATAGCCCGAAACACATGAGCTGTCGCACACCCAGAGAAAATTATTTTATATAGAGGTGCTGACTAATGTCGAATAAACTATATTTGATTTGTTGTCTTGCCAGGCTTTGTGACCTATTACTTGGTCGACTCATACCAACACCTCTGCACATAGGGATAATCTAAATACAGTGCATTCAGAAAGTATTCAGACCCCTTCACTTTTTCCACATTTTGTTACATTACAGAATTATTCTAAAATTGATTCAAATATTTTTTCTCATCCATCTACACACAATAACGCATAATGACAAAGCAAAAACAGGTTTAGCAATTTTTTCTAATTTATAAACAAAAACTACTGAAACATCTTTACAGAAGTATTCAGACACTTTACTCAGTACTTTGTCATAGCACCTTTGGCAGTGATTACAGCCTCAACTCTTCTGGGGTATGACACTACAAACTTGGCACACCTGTATTTAGGGAGTTTCTCCCATTATTCGCTGCAGATCCTCTCAAGCTATTTTCAGGTCTCTCCAGAGATGTTTGATCGGGTTCAAATCTCGAAGCCACTCCTGCGTTTTCTTGGCTGTGTGCTTAGGGTCATTGTCCTGGTTTCCTCCAGATGTGATACTGAGCATTCAGGACAAAGAGTTCCATCTTGGTTTCATCAGACCAGAGAGTCTTGTAGGTAGCCTAGTGGTTAGAGCATTGGACTACTAACCGAAAGGTTGCAAGATTGAATCCCTGTGCTGACAAGGTGAACATCTGTTGTTCTGCCCATGAACAAGGCAGTTAACCCACTGTTCCTAGGCTGTCATTGAAAATAAGTATTTGTTCTTAACTGACTTGCCTAGTTAAATAGAGGTAAAAAAAGAGAATCTTTTAGGTGCCTTTGGCAAACTCCAAGTGGGCTGTCATGAGCCTTTTACCGAGGAGTAGCTTCTGTCCGGTCACTCAACTATAAAGGCCTGATTGGTGGAGTGCTGCAGAATTGGTTGTCCTTCTGATAGGCTCTCCCATCTCCACAAAGGAACTCTGGAGCTCTTTCAGAGTGACCATCAGGTTCTTGGTCACCTCCCTTACCAAGGCCGTTCTCCCCTGATTGCTCAGTTTAGCCTGGCGGCCATTATTAGGAAAAGTCTTGGTGGTTCCAAACTTCTTCTATTTAAGAATGATGGAGGCAACTGTGTTCTTGGGGACAGTCAATGCTGCAGATATTTTTTGGTACCCTTCCCCAGATCTGTGCCTCGACACAATCCTGTCTCGGAGCTGTACAGATGATCCCTTCGACCTCATGGTTTGGTTTTTGCTCTGACATGTACTGTCAACTGTGGGACCTTACATAGACAGGTGTGTGCTTTTCCAAATCACATCCAATTAATTGAATTTACAACAGATGGACTCCAATCAAGTTGTAGAAACATCTCAAGGATGATCAATGGAAACAGGATGCACCTGAGCTCAATTTAATGTCTCATAGCAAAGGGTCTGAATATTTAAATAAATAAGGTATTCCAGTTTTTTACATTTTTGATAAATCCGCATAAATGTCTAAAACCTTTTCTTTTTGCTTTGCCATTATGGGGTATTGTGTGTAGATTGATGAGGAATTTTTGTTATGTAATCTGTAACAAAAATTCAAGGGGTCTGGATACTTTCCCGAATGCACTGTACATGCAATAGGCCTAATTAAAAGAACAGTGATGGTGGGCAGAGCATTGCCAGTGAAGTTGGAGCAGGAGAGAAAGCTGAACCCCCAAAAAATTATCCTCTCCAAATCCACTCCACATTTTCAATAAAACCCACTCTGCTCACATCCTCTGATTCCAACACAGAAAAGCTGCTTTTTAAAACAGTCAAAGCATTTTTTGGAAGGACAACTATTTCTCTCATACTGTAATGAGTTGGAAGTCACATTTCATAGACATGGAAACACTGAACAGTTACTTTAATCTAGTTTCATTCAAGAGAGTTCTTAGACTTTACATCAATAGGTCAAGGTATTACCCCTTCTGACTTATATATAAACTGTCATGACGATGGCCTGGGGGTAGGTTTATGACAGTCATAAATACCTCTTCTCCCCTTTTCCTCTCTCTACCCTACTGAGGTTACATTTGCAAAACCCTTGGTTTTAACATAGATATTTTGGGAACATCAGAAGGTGGGGGGAAATGAACTCTATTCTGGTAATCCAACCAATTGAACATATGCGGTGGTACTTAATGAATATGATGTCAGTTCGGTTGTCATCTGAGACATTCTCATCAATGATAAGATGACATAAACTCTACAGTGGAAAGTCTATACATCAGAGTTATCAGATTCACATGGAATTGTTGTTCAATTTAAATGTTTGAATGCGAAATTATTTGTGATGGGATGAAATGTGATTTTAGCTTCTAAAATGTGAGATGTGGGTTTTCATAAGATAGGGCTGCTCAATCAGTGGCCCGCCCTGTGAAGGGACATGGGCTATAAAACTTTTCAAACACACCCTCTTCTCCCTTCCTATATAAAGCCTTGACGACAATAGAACTTCCTGTTCCGGGGATGTAGGACGACGGTCCTATGTCAGAATGGTTCAGATAATAACTACAGAACGAAGCCAACATCAGCGTGAGCTTTGGTTGCGAATGGTATGAACTTTGAACTCTTATTCACTACAGAAGTGATACCACAGCTGCAAACGCAGGTTAGGAAGGAACAGACAGAGTATCCCGTCTACCACACAATGACGTTACTACAACGTATTCAATTGACCACCAGAGACATTCTTCAAAGGACAAAGGACTCGGCTTGGCAACACGGCCTTCCATCTACCACCAACCTACTGAAGTGCAGCTCAGAGTAAATATTTATTGCATTTTCCTTTTCCAAATTGGCGGTAATTTAGATTTTTTTTTTTTTTTTTTTTTTTTGAATGAATGCATAAGAATGCATAAGATACTGTATTTACCATAGCCCAGCTTCTTCCCTTTGTTCCTCAGTCTTCCCCCTCTTTCACTCAACCCATCCCCTTTTCTTTTGTGTAACAAGCTGTCCGAGCGCTAGGGACGTTTTCCTTTATGACGTAATTTGTAATCAAGTTATGATTAATTGTGTGTATGTGTAATTCTGTGTGATTAGTTAGGTATTTAGTAAATAAATAATTAAACCCAATTTTGTATTGCTGATTCAACTTGTTAGCCAGGGTTCGTGCAGATAAAATAATTTACAACTTTCAGATGAGACTGAATTAATTATAATTAATTATAATTAATTATAATTGATATTGACTGCTATGGATGTAAAATATTACTAGGTCTTTAAGAGTTTATTCGGAAGATAACAGCTCTATAAATATTATTTTGTGGTGCCTGACTTTCTAATTAATTATATTTACATGATTAGCTCAATCAGGTGATATTAATTACGGATAAATTATTTTATAGAATAGCATGTCATATCAATTTTAATCCGGCATAACCAAAGACACGACAAAACTAACAACAAAAATGAATCTTATATTTGGATGTGGAAATGTATTCCACCCCAGAATCAGTTAGCAGGTTAAACCTACTGAAAAAAATAGTCAATCAATGCTTCCACCACCCAAGGCAAGAATTCGTTTTTTTTTTTGAGTTGATTGCCCATTTCAAAACCAAGGGAAACGTAAAGTGATAGCATACTTTATCTGAACTCCCCTTTTAATCACAGGAAACTGCCAATGACACACATACTCAATAGGAAAGGGTCAATAGGAAAGGGATTCGAAGACAATCTTTCATATGACACTTCATGTGACAGTCCCGTCATCCAATCCCTGTAGTCTGATTTTTTTTGTTCTGCCATTTAAACATAGGAATAGCTCTGCCATCTCTGTCAAAATCAAAATCAAATCAAATCAAATCAAATGTTATTTGTCACATGTGCCGAATACAACAAGTGTAGACCTTACCGTGTAATGCTTTGCTTACCAGCCCTGAAAACCAACAATGCAGTTCAATAAATAGCACTACAGTCAACAAGTGCTACAAAGTGCAGTGTTCAGAGGGACTATCGGTACCTTTTGGCTCCTAAACCAACATAATAGTTTAGACGTCACTGAAAGGTTTGATCATCAGAACCATTGAACTGAAGGCTGAAAATCCAGCTCAGTCTAAGAGTAAGTAAAACCCTGAATTCCGGGACTAAAATAACTGCTGGGAAATGTGACATGGTAACATTAGTAGCTGTACAAATTCTGGATTGCGTTTCAAGACTTTGTGTGAGTGCCAAAGATCAAGTGAATTCACAGACTGCTGACTTGGTTTGGGAAAACATAATTTCACATTTAGCAGTAATAAAACGAGCAGTCGTCTGTCATAGTGAGCTTGACTTAACTGTACTGTACCCTGGGGTGAACGGTTGACTAATTGAAGGTGATAGAGCACTCACAAACCAAATCAGCAAAACCTTTCAGCTTCCGAGTTCAAATCAAGGCAAGGCAATGTGTTTTTTTTTTTTATCCTTGAAGAAACTGTTGTCAGTTTGTAAAGGGCATGAGATCTCGATATGATGTCATCGTGTATTAATTGTAATGCCATGACTGGTTTTTATTAAAGGTCTGATAAAATAACGTAATGAATGTGTCATGTAATGAATAATGTGGTATACAATTAAAGCTATGAACAATGTATGAAATAGATTGTTTGTATCACAGTAAACATTGATATATTTATACTGAATTAATGTACGATTTATACTCTATTAATGTTAATATTAATGTACCATACTTTTGATACAAAAAAATCTCTACAAATGTTATCATGCCGACATCATACTGTAAAAACTCCTAAATACATTTGAAAAAATCTAAGAAAATACATTGATGTAAGTTTCTCAGCAAGAATAGTCTTACCTCCTAATTGTTCTGCTTTTCCCACCTTATATTCCTATGATGTCACACAAGTATCTTCTTAAGTAATGACTCTACAGCTCTTATTCAGTCATTTCCTACAGAGTGAAATCTCGCTGGTCAGTTGGTTTTAAGTCCATGTTTGTGAGCGTTCTTTCAGTAACTGTCCTTTCAGTCTGTCACGCGGTGAATATACTCCCCCTGTGCGCTCTCTCTCTCTCTCTCTCTCTCTCTCTCTCTCTCTCTCTCTCTCTCTCTCTCCTTCCCCTCCATCTCTCTCTCTCTCTCTCTCCTTCCTCTCTCGCTCCTTCCCCTCCATCTCTCTCTCCTTCCTCTCTGTCCTTCCTCTCTCTCTCTCTCTCTCTCTCTCTCCTTACTCTCTCTCCTTCCCCTCCATCTCTCTCTCCTTCCTCTCTGTCCTTACTCTCTCTCTCCTTCTCTCTCTCTCCTTCCTCTCTGTCAATACTCTCTCTCTCCTTCTCTCTCCCTCCTTCCTCTCTGTCCTTCCTCTCTCTCTCTCTCTCTCTCTCTCTCCTTACTCTCTCTCCTTCCCCTCCATCTCTCTCTCCTTCCTCTCTGTCCTTACTCTCTCTCTCCTTCTCTCTCTCTCCTTCCTCTCTGTCAATACTCTCTCTCTCCTTCTCTCTCCCTCCTTCCTCTCTGTCCTTCCTCTCTCTCTCTCATTCTCTCTCTCTCTCCTTACTCTCTCTCCTTCGCCTCCATCTCTCTCTCCTTCCTCTCTGTCCTTCCTCTCTCTCGTTCTCTCTCTCTCCTTACACTCTTGACTCCCCTCCATCTCTCTCTCCTTCCTATTTCTCTTTCTCCTCTCTCCTTCCTCCTTCCACTCTCTCTTTTTCCTCTCTCCTTCCACACCATCTCCCTCTCCTCTCTCCTTCCTCTCTCCCTCTCTCACTCTCCATCCTCTCTCTCTATCTCCTTCCCCCCTCTCTCTCCTTCCTCTCTCTCTCCTTCCTCTTTCTCTCTCTCTCTCAATCTCCTTTCTCCTCTCTATTCTTCTCTCTCTCTTTTCTCCTCTCTATTCTTCTCTCTCCTTTCTCTCTCTCTCTCTCTCACTCTCCTTTCTCCTTTCTATTCTTCTCTCTCTCCTTTCTCCTCTCTATTCTTCTCTCTCTCCTTTCTCTCTCTCTCTCTGCTTCCTCTCATCTCTCCTTCATCTCTCCCTCTCACTCCTTCCTTCCTCTCTCTCCTTCCTTTCTCTCTCCTTCCTCTCCTTCCTTTCTCTCTCTCTCCTTTCCTCTTTCTCTCCTTTCAATTCAATTCAATTCAATTCAATTGGCTTTATTGACATGGCAAGTTCATTACTTTCATTGTCAAAGTATACATATACAAATATACATGTATATATATATATATATATATATATATATAGAGTAGTAATAACAATTAACAGCAACTACAAAAACAGCAACTACAACAACAATATTAATGAGTATAACAATACAATAGTGTAATAGTATAACAATAGTGTAACAATAATATAGTAGTAGACCAGTCTCAACATGACTGAGAAGACATGATATGGTATGAAAGACAAAACAAAGCTAAATGGGAAATATCATTGACATTATGTTGCATTTTTCACTGGCTGTCCCTCAGGTTGTGGCAGGAGGACACATATTTGGCTGCCAAAACTGCACATTTTGGCTTTTCACCCAATAAATATTAGATTTTTCTTCATCTTTTATAGTTTCAAATTCATTGTATTGAATTATAATTTTGGGAAATAAATATTCTCTTAGGTCTGAGTATTTGTCACAGTGTAATAGGAAATGTAGCTCTGTCTCTACCTCTCCCCTGGAGCAGAGTGAGCACAGCCTGTCCTCTCTGGGCAGCCAGGTTTGTCTGTGACGACCGGTCTCTATAGCCATCATATAGTTATCCTCAGTTTTCTATCAATCACGGTTTTCAAATAGTCTGCCACAGAGACAAATAGCATTGAAGTTTACTTAGATTTTTGTGGTGTCTTTCCATACTTTGTGATGATTTGGTTGGGCCAGATTTTCTGAGTGCTGTCCTGAGGCTCTATTGGGTTGGTTTGGGTTGGTGAACTGAGCCTCAGAACCAGCTGGCTGACTGCTGTCCTGAGGCTCTATTGGGTTGGTTTGGGTTGGTGAACTGAGCCTCAGAACCAGCTGGCTGAGGGGACTCTTATCTTGTTTAATCTCTTGACATTGTAGAGCTGTGTGATGGAATGTTTTGGGGTCACTTGTTTTTAGATGGTTGTAAAAATTTGATGGCTCTTTTTTATATTCGAATGAGGAGGGGCTATTGGCTCTTCTTGCTTTGTCTCTCAGCTCCTTCACAGCCATGTGAGAGCTACCTGTGTTGCTGATATTTAGTCCTAGATATGTGTAGTTTTTGGTTTGTTCTAATATAACTGTGTCCAAATATAATTTATATTTGTCATCCTGATTTCCAGACCTTTTTTTTTAATATCATTATATTTGTTTATTTTATGTTAACGGTCAGATCCCAGGTCTGACAGAACCTGAACAGATAATTTAGGTGATGCTGTAACCCCTCTTTAGTGGGAGACAGCAGCACCAGGTCATCTGTCTACAGCAGACCCTCCTTAATGGGAGACAGTAGCATCAGGTCATCTGTCTACAGCAGACCCTCCTAAGTGGGAGACAGCAGCACCAGGTCATCTGTCTACAGCAGACCCTCCTTAGTGGGAGACAGTAGCATCAGGTCATCTGCGTACAGCAGACACTTGATTTCAGTGTTGTGTCGGGTGATACCAGGTGCTGCAGATTCTTCTAATGTTTTTGCCAATTCATTAATGTAGATGTTAAATAGTGTTGGACTTATTGGGCAGCCCTGTTTTCACTCCAACTCCCTGACAGAAGAAGTATGTTTGCTTGTTGCTAGTTTTAACCGCACATTTGTTTTTAGTGTACATTGATTTAATAACATTGTGTGTTTTCCCTCCAATACCACTTTCTATTAGTTTATAAAAAAGACCTTTGTGTCAAATTGAATCTAACGCTTTCTTGAAATCTACAAAACATGAGTAGATTCTGCCTTTGTTTTGGTTTACTTGTTTGTCAATTAGAGTGTGGAGGGTGTACATGTGGTCTGTTGTACGATGTGTTTTTAGAAATCCAATCTGGCTTCTGCTCAGGACGCTGTGTTCATCAAAGAAACGATGTAGTCTGATATTTATAATACTGCAGAGAATTTTCCCCAAGTTGCTGTTAATGCATATAGCTCTGTAATTATTTGAGTCAAATTTGTCTCCATTTTTATAGATTGGTGTGATCAATCCTTGGTTACAAATGTCGGAGAAAATACCTGCAGTGAGGATAATGTTGAAGAATTTGAGTATAGCCAATTTAAATTTGTGGTCTGTATATTTGATCATTTAATTTAAAATACCATCAGCACCACAGGCCTTTTTGGGTTGGAGAGTGCATAGTTTTTCCAATAATTCTTCTTCTGTAATTGGGGTATCCACAGGATTCTGATAGTCTTTGACTGGTGATTCAAGGATTTGTAATTGGTCTTGTATATCTTTTTGTTCTGGGCTCTTTGTTATATTGCTGTAGAGGTTTACAAAGTGATTTCTCCACATATCCCCATTTTGGAAAGCCATTTCCTCCTGATGAGGTTTGTTTAAGTTATTCCAATTCTCCCAGAAGTGGTTTGATTCTATGTATTCCTCAATTCCATCCAGCCGATTTCTAATGTACCGTTCCTTTTTTGTTCTTAGGGTGTGTTTGTATTGCTTCAGTGTTTCCCCATATTGAAGGCGTATATTTTTGTTGTCCGGTGTCTCTGTGTTTTTAATGAGATATATTTCTCAATGACTTTCTTAGATTTCTCCAATTATTATCAAACCATTTTTCATAATCTGTTATTTCTGGTTTGTTTTTATGTTTCTTTAGATTAGCCAAGGAGGCTAATTTGTCAAATAGAAAGTTTCTGTTCCAAACGGCCAAATGTACACCTTCATTGCTGTAGGAGAATGTTAAGGCTAAAAAGTTGTCCAGGAGAGATTGTATTTTTTGGCTACGAGTGTCTGTACTGTTTGCACTCCATCTATAGGCCTGTTTAGTACCATGTCATTTATTGGGCCGTGATGCTTCATGGTTGGGTTCCGCTCTTCTCAGATACACTGTGATTTTACTGTGGCCCGAGAGAGGTGTTAGTGGGCTGACTGTGTAGGCTCTGAGAGACTCTGGGTTTAGGTCGGTGAGGAAGTAGTCTACAGTGCTGCATCCAAGGGATGAGCTATAGGTGTACCGACCAAAAGAGTCCCCTCTCTGCCTACCATTGACTATGTACAGACCCAGTGTTCGAAAGAGATACAGGAGCTGTACTCTGTTTTTGTTTTCACTTTGTCATAGTTGTTTCTGGGGGGGTATGTGTGGAGGGAAAGGTTGTTGCTTCCTAGTAGGTGTTTATCTCCTTGATTGTTAACGAGATAAAGAATTCTCCTGTTTTGATCAATTCGATGGAATTAAATAGTTCAGATTTATACCATATTAGCATTCCCCCTGAGTCTCTGCCCCATCAGATTCCTTTTAATTTATTGGATGGTATGATTATCTCCCTATAACTTAGTGGACAGCCAGTGGAAACATCACCTCCGCACCATGTTTCCTGTAGTACTACAATATCAACATCATCAATTTCTTGACCTTTAAAATGAGACAAACACTCACAATCCAATAACTATTATAATAAAGGATTTATCAATTAACGTAACGTCTTATTATGCAAATGTGATTTGTTTATCATTTAAGATAGCATTTGTGTCATGCCACTTGGGTGGATGTAGTGTGATGATGGTGGAGTTCTTGCGCTCCTCTTACCATGACCCCCGGCCTATCACATGTGAGTATAGTAGACTCAGCATTTGTTTAATGTCACTCATTTGGTTGGTGGGCATAGCTCTGCCTGCTGGGCTGTGGCTCCTCCAGGTGGGGGTCTGGGATGGGGAGGAGGCGGTGGCAGGCCTCGTCTGGGTAGGTCGGAAGCTTGGCTGGGGTGGTCTGTGCTATACTGGCTGTGGTGGGCATTGAGGTTGGTGGTGCTGTGGTCATGGCTGGGGGGGCCAGGGTGCTGGTCCGGTGTGTTTTCTCAGTGATCTCGGAGGGGTGGAGATTGCTCCGCTGTACCTGGATGGAGAGGTCGGGCTGCGGTTTAAAGCAACGTCCGAGAGTTTTGGCAAGGATGGGGACTGTCTCCCTGTACAGGTGAACATGGTCATGGAGATAGTTCAGATCGAGGGTGGGATGGTGGGCCAGGTGTACATTGGGTCGCAGGGCACAGTCCCGGGAGAAGCTGGCGTTTATTTTTTGGATTGTGGTAGGGTGGAAGTTCTTCCTCTGTAGAAGGGTTGACACCATGATCCTTGAGTTGGGGAAGATTGCGGAGGCCTTCTCGATCCCTCCCCGTAGTGAAGTCGCCACCCTCTCCTGCTGAGCACGCAGGTCGTTGCTTCTGGTATGTATGATATGTGGCTTGGCGACCCGAGATGGGCCTTATCAAGCAGCTCCATGGCCCTCTGCGTTGTTGGGCAGTCTGGAAGGAGAGTTTACAGTCTAATCAGACATCTAGGTATTTATAGTTGTCCACATATTCTAGGTCGGAACCGGGCGCGGGCAGCGAACGGTTGAAAAGCATGCATTTGGTTTTACTAGCGTTTAAGAGCAGTTGAAGGCCACGGAAGGAGTGTTGTATGGCATCGAAGCTCATTTGGAGGTTAGTTAGCACAGTGTCCAAGGAAGGGCCAGAAGTATACAGAATGGTGTTATCTGCGTAGAGGTGGATCAGAGAATCGCCCGCAGCAAGAACAACCTCATTGATATATACAGAGAAAGGAGTCGGCCCGAGAATTTAACCCTGTGTTACCCCCATAGAGACTGCCAGAGGTCCGGACAACATGCCCTCCGATTTGACACACTGAACTCTGTCTGCAAAGTAGTTGGGGCACCAGTTGAGGCGGTCATTCGAAAAACCAAGGCTATTGAGTCTGCCGATAAGAATACAATGATTGACAGAGTCGAAAGCCTTGGCCAGGTCAATGAATACGGCTGCACAGTACTGTCTTTTATCGATGGCGGTTATGATATCATTTAGTACCTTGAGAGTGGCTGAGGTGCACCCGTGACCGGCTCGGAAACCGGATTGCACAGCGGAGAGGTACGGTGGGATTCGAAATGGTCAGTGATCTGTTTATTAACTTGGCTTTTGAAGACTTTAGATAGGCAGGGCAGGATGGATATAGGTCTGTAACAGTTTGGCTCTAGGGTGTCACCCCCTTTGAAGATCTCGGACGATACGAAAGAGGGATCTCGGACGATACGAAAGAGTGGATGAACAGACTGGTAATAGGGGTTGCAACAATGGCGGCGGAAAGTTTTAGAAAGAGAGGGTCCAGATTTTCTAGCCCAGCTGATTTGTACGGGTCCAGGTTTTGCAGCTCTTTCAGAACACCTGCTAGCTGGATTTTGGTGAAGGAGAAGCTGGAGAGGCTTGGGCGAGTAGCTGCGGCGAGGCGGAGTTGTTGGCCGGGGTTGGAGTAGCCAGCAGGAAGGCAAGGCCAGCCGTTGAGAAATGCTTATTGAAATTTTCGGTCATCATGGATTTATCGGTGGTGACCGTGTTACCTAGCCTCAGTGCAGTGGGCACCTGGGAGGAGGTGCTCTTGTTCTCCATGTACTTTACAGTGAGGCAGTGATCGCTGAGATCCTGATTGAAAACAGCAGAGGTATATTTGGAGGGCAAGTTGGTCAGGATAATGTCTATGAGGGTGCCCATGTTTACGGATTTAGGGTTGTACCTGGTGGGTTCCTTGGTGATTTGTGTGAGATTGAGGGCATCTAGCTTAATTGTAGGACTGCCGGGGTGTTAAAACCTGTTGAGGCGAGGCGTTCCTCTCAGGGAACTCCACCCCCCCGTTCAGCTGAAAAGGTGGCACAGGGAATGCAAAAATATTATTTAGAAATATTTAACCTCCACACATTAACAAGTCCAATACCTCAAATGAAAGATAAACACCTTGTTCATCTACCCATCATGTCAGATTTGTATGTTGAATGTTTTACAGCGAAAACACAACATACATTTATGTTAGACCACCACCAAACCAAAGAAAAAAACGTAGCCATTTTTTCCAGCCAAAGATAAAATCACAAAAGCAGGATTAGAAATAAAATCAATCACTAACCTCTTGAAAATCTTCATCAGATGACAGTCATATGACATGTTACACAGTACATTTATGTTTTGTTCGATAATATGCATTTTATATCCACAAATCTCGGTTTACATTGACGCCATGTTCAGAAATTCCTCCAAAATATCCGGAGGAATTATAGAAAGCTACACCAGATAACAGAAATACTCATCATAAACTTTGACTAAAAAGATACATGTTCTACATATAATTAAAGATACACTGGTTCTTAATGAAACCGCTGTGTCAGATTTCTTTTTTTAAGTTATGGAAAAAGCCTAACATTGCAATAACCTGAGACGGCGCTCAGACGTAACAATATTTCTCCGCCATGTTGGAGTCAACAGAAATACAAAATTCCAACATAAATATTCCCTTACCTTTTATGATCTTTGATCAGAATGCAGTGCAAGGAGTCCTAGTGTCATGTATTGTCATGTTGTGTCTTGTTTCTGTCCTTTCTCTTCACCCTGTCTCCCCCTGCTGGTCGTTTTAGGTTACCTTTTCTCCCCCGCTTTCCCCCAGCTGTTCCTTGTCTCCTCCTAACTACCTCGTCACCCCTTTTCCCACCTGTTCCCTTTTTCCCTCTGATTAGTCCTCTATATCTCTCTCTGTTTTTGTTCCTGTCCTTGTCGGATTCTTGTTTGTGTTGTTCATGCCTGAACCAGACTATCGTCATGTTTGCTGCAACCCTGTCCTGTCGGAACCTGCCGGTCCATCTGAGCCTACGTTTGTTTTCTTATTAAAGAAGCTCTGTTTACGTTAATTCGCTTTTGGGTCCTCATTCACGCACCGTAACAGAAGAATCCGACCAAGAATGGACCCAGCGACTTCGGATCCTCTCCACTCAGCCGTCGAGATCCAGGGAGCGATGCTAGGCAGACACGAGCAGGAATTGTCTGCTGCTCGACATGCCGTTGAGACCCTGGCCACCCAAGTTTCCAACCTCACAGAACAGGTTCACCATCTCCGCCTCGATCCACCGGCCACTTCCAGGGCTTTCGAATCTCCGGAGCCCAGAATCAATAACCCGCCGTGTTACTCTGGGGAGCCCACTGAATGCCGCTCGTTCCTCACCCAGTGTGATATTGTGTTTTCTCTCCAGCCCAACACTTACTCCAGGAGCACTGCTCGTGTCGCCTACGTCATATCTCTCCTTATTGGACGGGCTCGTGAGTGGGGCACGGCAATCTGGGAGGCAAGGGCTGAGTGTACTAACCAGTATCAGGACTTTAAGGAGGAGATGATACGGGTTTTTGATCGATCTGTTTTTGGGGAGGAGGCTCCCAGGGTTCTGTCTTCCCTATGTCAAGGTAATCGATCCATAACAGACTACTCTATTGAGTTTCGCACTCTTGCTGCCTCCAGTGGCTGGAACGAGCCGGCTTTGCTCGCTCGTTTTCTGGAGGGTCTCCGCGCAGAGGTAAAGGATGAGATTCTCTCCCGGGAGGTTCCTTCCAGCGTGGATTCCTTGATTGAACTCGCTATTCGCATTGAGCGACGGGTTGATCTTCGTCACCGAGCTCGTGGAAAGGAGCTTGCGTTCTCCGTTGCCCCCCTCTCCGCATCACTACCATCTTCCTCTGCCGGCTCGGGTGCTGAGCCTATGCAGCTGGGAGGTATCCGCATCTCGACTAAGGAGAGGGAACGGAGAATCACCAACCGCCTCTGTCTCTATTGCGGTTCTGCTGGTCATTTTGTCACTTCATGTCCAGTAAAAGCCAGAGCTCATCAGTAAGCGGAGGGCTACTGGTGAGCGCTACTACTCCTGTCTCTCCTTCAAGATCCTGCACTACCTTGTCGGTCCATCTACGCTGGACCGGTTCGTCAGCTTCCTGCAGTGCCTTAATAGACTCTGGGGCGGAGGGCTGTTTTATGGACGAGACCTGGGCTCGGGAACATGACATTCCTCTCAGACAGTTAAGGGAGTCCACGGCCTTGTTCGCCCTGGATGGTAGTCCTCTCCCCAGGATTCAGCGTGAGACGCTACCTTTAACCCTCACTGTTTCTGGTAATCATAGCGAAACCGTTTCTTTTTTAATTTTTCGTTCACCTTTTACACCTGTTGTTTTGGGCCATCCCTGGCTAGTTTGTCATAATCCTTCCATTAATTGGTCTAGTAATTCTATCCTCTCCTGGAACGTCTCTTGTCATGTGAAATGTTTAATGTCTGCTATCCCTCCTGTTTCCTCTGTCTCTTCTTCACAGGAGGAGCCTGGTGATTTGACAGGGGTGCCGGAGGAATATCACGATCTGCGCACGGTGTTCAGTCGGTCCAGGGCCACCTCTCTTCCTCCACACCGGTTGTATGATTGTAGTATTGATCTCCTTCCGGGAACCACTCCCCCCCGGGGTAGACTATACTCTCTGTCGGCTCCCGAACGTAAGGCTCTCGAAGATTATTTGTCTGTTGCTCTTGCCGCCGGTACCATAGTCCCCTCCTCCTCTCCCGCCGGAGCGGGGTTTTTTTTTGTTAAGAAGAAGGACGGGTCCCTGCGCCCCTGCATAGATTATCGAGGGCTGAATGACATAACAGTGAAGAATCGTTATTCGCTTCCTCTTATGTCTTCAGCCTTCGAGATCCTGCAGGGAGCCAGGTTTTTCACTAAGTTGGACCTTCGTAACGCTTACCATCTCATGCGCATCAGGGAGGGGGACGAGTGGAAGACGGCGTTTAACACTCCGTTAGGGCACTTTGAATACCGGGTTCTTCCTTTCGGCCTCGCTAACGCTCCAGCTGTCTTTCAGGCATTAGTCAATGATGTCCTGAGAGACATGCTGAACATCTTTGTTTTCGTTTACCTTGACGATATCCTGATTTTTTTCACCGTCACTCCAGATTCATGTTCAGCACGTTCGACGTGTCCTCCAGCGCCTTTTAGAGAATTGTCTTTTTGTGAAGGCTGAGAAGTGCTCTTTTCATGCCTCCTCCGTCACATTTCTCGGTTCTGTTATTTCCGCTGAAGGCATTAAGATGGATCCCGCTAAGGTCCAAGCTGTCATTGATTGGCCCGTCCCTAGGTCACGCGTCGAGCTGCACCGCTTTCTCGGCTTCGCGAACTTCTATCGTCGTTTCATCCGTAATTTCGGTCAGGTGGCAGCCCCTCTCACAGCCCTTACTTCTGTCAAGACGTGCTTTAAGTGGTCCGTTTCCGCCCAGGGAGCTTTTGATCTCCTCAAGAATCGTTTTACATCCGCACCTATCCTTGTTACACCTGACGTCACTAGACAGTTCGTTGTCGAGGTTGACGCGTCAGAGGTGGGCGTGGGAGCCATTCTTTCTCAGCGCTCCCTCTCTGACGACAAGGTCCACCCTTGCGCGTATTTTTCTCATCGCCTGTCGCCGTCGGAACGTAACTATGATGTGGGAAACCGCGAACTGCTCGCCATCCGCTTAGCCCTAGGCGAATGGCGACAGTGGTTGGAGGGGGCGACCGTTCCTTTTGTCGTTTGGACTGACCATAGGAACCTTGAGTACATCCGTTCTGCCAAACGACTTAATGCGCGTCAGGCGCGCTGGGCGCTGTTTTTCGCTCGTTTCGAGTTCGTGATTTCTTATCGTCCGGGCTCTAAGAACACCAAGCCTGATGCTTTATCTCGTCTCTTCAGTTCTTCAGTAGCCTCCACTGACCCCGAGGGGATTCTCCCTGAGGGGCGTGTTGTCGGGTTGACTGTCTGGGGAATTGAGAGGCAGGTAAAGCAAGCACTCACTCAAACTCCGTCGCCGCGCGCTTGTCCTAGGAACCTTCTTTTCGTTCCCGTTCCTACTCGTCTGGCCGTTCTTCAGTGGGCTCACTCTGCCAAGTTAGCCGGCCACCCTGGCGTTCGGGGTACGCTTGCTTCCATTCGCCAGCGTTTTTGGTGGCCCACCCGGGAGCATGACACGCGTCGCTTCGTGGCTGCTTGTTCGGTCTGCGCGCAGACTAAGTCCGGTAACTCCCCTCCTGCCGGCCGTCTCAGGCCGCTTCCCATTCCCTCTCGACCGTGGTCTCACATCGCCTTAGATTTTGTCACCGGACTGCCTTCGTCAGCGGGGAAGACTGTTATTCTTACGGTTGTCGACAGGTTCTCTAAGGCGGCTCATTTTATTCCCCTTGCTAAGCTTCCTTCTGCTAAAGAGACGGCACAAATCATCATCGAGAATGTTTTCAGAATTCATGGCCTTCCGTCAGACATCGTTTCGGACAGAGGTCCGCAATTCACGTCTCAATTTTGGAGGGAGTTTTGCCGTTTGATTGGGGCTTCCGTCAGTCTCTCTTCCGGCTTTCACCCCCAGTCTAACGGTCAAGCAGAACGGGCCAATCAGACTATTGGTCGCATCTTACGCAGTCTTTCTTTTCGCAACCCTGCGTCTTGGTCAGAACAGCTCCCCTGGGCAGAATACGCCCACAACTCGCTTCCTTCGTCTGCGACCGGGCTATCTCCTTTTCAGAGTAGCCTCGGGTACCAGCCTCCACTGTTCTCATCTCAGTTCGCCGAGTCCAGCGTCCCCTCCGCTCAGGCTTTTGTCCAACGTTGCGAGCGCACCTGGAAGAGGGTCAGGTCTGCACTTTGCCGTTATAGGGCGCAGACTGTGAGGGCTGCTAATAAGCGTAGAACTAAGAGTCCTAGATATTGTCGCGGTCAGAGAGTTTGGCTCTCCACTCTGAACCTTCCCCTTAAGACGGCTTCTCGCAAGTTGACTCCGCGGTTCATTGGTCCGTTCCGTATTTCTCAGGTCATTAATCCTGTCGCAGTTCGACTTCTTCTTCCGCGATACCTTCGCCGCGTCCACCCGGTCTTCCATGTCTCCTGTATCAAGCCCGTTCTTCGCGCCCCCGCTCGTCTTCCCCCCCCCCCCCCATCCTTGTCGAGGGCGCACCCATCTACAGGGTCCGTAGGATTTTGGACATGCGTCCTCGGGGCCGTGGTCATCAGTACCTAGTAGATTGGGAGGGGTACGGTCCTGAGGAGAGGAGTTGGGTTCCCTCTCGGGACGTGCTGGACCGTGCGCTGATCGAGGATTTCCTCCGTTGCCGCCAGGTTTCCTCCTCGAGTGCGCCAGGAGGCGCTCGGTGAGTGGGGGGGTACTGTCATGTATTGTCATGTTGTGTCTTGTTTCTGTCCTTTCTCTTCACCCTGTCTCCCCCTGCTGGTCGTTTTAGGTTACCTTTTCTCCCCCGCTTTCCCCCAGCTGTTCCTTGTCTCCTCCTAACTACCTCGTCACCCCTTTTCCCACCTGTTCCCTTTTTCCCTCTGATTAGTCCTCTATATCTCTCTCTGTTTTTGTTCCTGTCCTTGTCGGATTCTTGTTTGTGTTGTTCATGCCTGAACCAGACTATCGTCATGTTTGCTGCAACCTTGTCCTGTCCTGTCGGAACCTGCCGGTCCATCTGAGCCTACGTTTGTTTTCTTATTAAAGAAGCTCTGTTTACGTTAATTCGCTTTTGGGTCCTCATTCACGCACCGTAACACCTAGTTCCACAATAAATCGTTGTTTTGTTCCATAATGTCCAATACTAGTGTCCAAGTAGCAGCATTTGCTATCACTTTCAGCTCACGTGCCCAAAAACTGACTTCTGGTCCAGGATAACTTGCATGAAAACTTCCAAAAGATATATTCCAGGTCGAAAAAACTGGTCAAACTAAGTGCAGAATCAATCTTCAGGATGTTATTATCATATATATATCTAATAACGTTCCAACTGGATCATTCGTTTTCATCTGGGGCTGATTGGAACAGCCGTAGCACTCACAGAGGAATGCGCCACAGCAAAATGGCATTCTCTTGCGACACCGACTATTTTCCCTCTCATTAGGTCAAAGTTCACATCAAATGCTCCATTACACTTTCTAATGAATGAGGACATCTAGTGGAAGGCGTAGGAAGTGTTTCCAGATCCATAAGTTGTTGGGAAGGGAGGGGGCGATGATGTCAAAATTGCCCCAACTTTCAGAATTTCCAAACTTGTTTGGAAGATTGCCTGCCCTATGAGTTCTGTTATACTCACAGACATAATTCAAACAGTTTTAGAAACTTCAGAGTGTTGTCTATCGAATAGTAATAATAATATGCATATATTAGCAATTTAAGACAGAGTTTGATGCAGTTCACTATGGGCACGCAATTCAACCAAAGTGAAAATACTGTCCCCTATCCTCAACAGGCTTTAGCATATCCTAGTTTAGGTCACCTAACAGAACGAACTCTGAAGCTAGATGGGGAGCGATCAATTCACAAATGGTGTCCAGGGCACAGCTGGGAGCGGAGGGGGGCGATAGCAGGCGGCAAGAGTGAGAGACTTATTTCTGGAGGGATTAATTTTTTAAATGATAAGTTCGAACTGTTTGGGTATAGACCTGGAAAGTATGACAGAACTTTGCAGGCTATCTCTGCAGTAGATTGCAACTCCTCCCCCTTTTTGCAGTTCTATCTTGACGGAAAGTGTTATAGTTGGGTATGGAAATCTCAGAATTGTTGGTGGCCTTCCTAAGCCAGGATTCAGACACGGCTAGGACATCAGGGTTGGCATAGTGTGATAATGCAGTGAGTAAAACAAACTTAGGGAGGAGGCTTCTGATGTTGACATGCATGAAACCAAGGCTTTTTCGATCACAGAAGTCAACCAATGAGGGTGCCTGGGGACACGCAGGGCCTGGGTTGTTGCTAGCTCTAATTTAGTTCCACATCACCCGAGGAACAGGGGAGGAGTAGGATGAGGGTACGGCTAAAGGCTATCAAAACTGGTCGCCTAGAGCGTTGGGGACAAAGAATAAAAGGAGCAGATTTCTGGGCGTGGTAGAGTATATTCAGGGCATAATGCGTAGACAGGGGTATGGTGGGGTGCGGGTACAGCAGAGGTAAGCCCAGGCACTGAGTGATGATAAGAGAGGTTGTATGTCTGGACATGCTGGTTATAATGGGTGAGCTCACCGCATGTGTGGGAGGTGGGACAAAGGAGGTATCAGAGGTATAATGAGTGGAACTAGGGGCTCCATTGTAAACTAAAACAAAGATAACTAACCTGAACAACAGTATACAAGGCATATTGACATATGAGAGAGACATACAGCGAGGCATAAAGTAATCACAAGTGTTGATTGGGAGAGCTAGCTAAGACAACAACAACAGCTAATCAGCTAAAACAACAACAGGTAAAATGCCGATGAATGGGCAGAGGGTCGGTTAACTACACACGGAGCCTGAGTTTGCGGCTGGGGCCGACAGAAAAACAAAAAAATAAACAGAATGGAGTACCGTGATTAATGAACTGTCCAGCAGGCATCAACTATGTAGCCAAGTGATCATAGGGTCCAGGGGGCAGCAATTGATGGAACAGGGAAGCCGCGGAGTAGTCGTTACTACTCTAGCACAGCTGATTAGCTGTTGTTGTCTCACCAGTTCGAAGACAGTGTGTCTTCTGGACTGGAGGGGGTAGAGTGGGGGGCTGGGGCTGGGGCTGGTGGGGGGCTGGTGGGTGTGGCTGGTCTGTGCTGGTGCCACTGTCAGTGGGAAGTTGTTCTGTGGGCTGAGGGAGAGGTGAGCAGCAGGCAGGGCTGGGGATGTCTGGCTGGTTGAGGTAGGCTCCTCTGCTATGTGAGGCCAGGTCATTGAGTGGTGATCTAGCTGCTCCTGCAGCCTGTCCTCTGTTCTCTTTCTCTCCTGCAGCCTGTCCTCTGTTCTCTTTCTCTCCTGCAGCCTGTCCTCTGTTCTCTGTCTCTCCTGCAGCCTGTCCTCTGTTCTCTGTCTCTCCTGCAGCCTGTCCTCTGTTCTCTGTTCTCTCCTGCAGCCTGTCCTCTGTTCTCTGTCTCTCCTGCAGCCTGTCCTCTGTTCTCTGTCTCTCCTGCAGCCTGTCCTCTGTTCTCTGTTCTCTCCTGCAGCCTGTCCTCTGTTCTCTTTCTCTCCTGCAGCCTGTCCTCTGTTCTCTTTCTCTCCTGCAGCCTGTCCTCTGTTCTCTGTCTCTCCTGCAGCCTGTCCTCTGTTCTCTGTCTCTCCTGCAGCCTGTCCTCTGTTCTCTGTTCTCTCCTGCAGCCTGTCCTCTGTTCTCTGTCTCTCCTGCAGCCTGTCCTCTGTTCTCTGTCTCTCCTGCAGCCTGTCCTCTGTTCTCTGTCTCTCCTGCAGCCTGTCCTCTGTTCTCTGTCTCTCCTGCAGCCTGTCCTCTGTTCTCTCCTGCAGCCTGTCCTCTGTTCTCTTTCTCTCCTGCAGCCTTTCCTCTGTTCTCTTTCTCTCCTGCAGCCTGTCCTCTGTTCCCTGTCTCTCCTGCAGCCTGTCCTCTGTTCTCTTTCTCTCCTGCAGCCTTTCCTCTGTTCTCTTTCTCTCCTGCAGCCTGTCCTCTGTTCTCTTTCTCTCCTGCAGTCTGTCCTCTGTTCCCTGTCTCTCCTGCAGCCTGTCCTCTGTTCCCTGTCTCTCCTGCAGCCTGTCCTCTGTTCCCTGTCTCTCCTGCAGCCTGTCCTCTGTTCCCTGTCTCTCCTGCAGCCTGTCCTCTGTTCCCTGTCTCTCCTGCAGCCTGTCCTCTGTTCTCTTTCTCTCCTGCAGCCTTTCCTCTGTTCTCTTTCTCTCCTGCAGCCTGTCCTCTGTTCTCTTTCTCTCCTGCAGTCTGTCCTCTGTTCCCTGTCTCTCCTGCAGCCTGTCCTCTGTTCCCTGTCTCTCCTGCAGCCTGTCCTCTGTTCTCTGTCTCTCCTGCAGCCTGTCCTCTGTTCTCTTTCTCTCCTGCAGCCTGTCCTCTGTTCTCTTTCTCTCCTGCAGCCTGTCCTCTGTTCTCTTTCTCTCCTGCAGCCTGTCCTCTGTTCCCTGTCTCTCCTGCAGCCTGTCCTCTGTTCTCTGTCTCTCCTGCAGCCTGTCCTCTGTTCTCTGTCTCTCCTGCAGCCTGTCCTCTGTTCTCTGTCTCTCCTGCAGCCTGTCCTCTGTTCTCTTTCTCTCCTGCAGCCTTTCCTCTGTTCTCTTTCTCTCCTGCAGCCTGTCCTCTGTTCCCTGTCTCTCCTGCAGCCTGTCCTCTGTTCTCTTTCTCTCCTGCAGCCTTTCCTCTGTTCTCTTTCTCTCCTGCAGCCTGTCCTCTGTTCTCTTTCTCTCCTGCAGCCTTTCCTCTGTTCTCTTTCTCTCCTGCAGCCTGTCCTCTGTTCTCTTTCTCTCCTGCAGCCTGTCCTCTGTTCTCTGTCTCTCCTGCAGCCTGTCCTCTGTTCTCTGTCTCTCCTGCAGCCTGTCCTCTGTTCTCTTTCTCTCCTGCAGCCTTTCCTCTGTTCTCTTTCTCTCCTGCAGCCTGTCCTCTGTTCTCTTTCTCTCCTGCAGCCTGTCCTCTGTTCCCTGTCTCTCCTGCAGCCTGTCCTCTGTTCTCTGTCTCTCCTGCAGCCTGTCCTCTGTTCTCTGTCTCTCCTGCAGCCTGTCCTCTGTTCTCTGTCTCTCCTGCAGCCTGTCCTCTGTTCTCTTTCTCTCCTGCAGCCTTTCCTCTGTTCTCTTTCTCTCCTGCAGCCTGTCCTCTGTTCCCTGTCTCTCCTGCAGCCTGTCCTCTGTTCTCTGTCTCTCCTGCAGCCTGTCCTCTGTTCTCTTTCTCTCCTGCAGCCTGTCCTCTGTTCTCTGTCTCTCCTGCAGCCTGTCCTCTGTTCTCTGTCTCTCCTGCAGCCTGTCCTCTGTTCTCTGTCTCTCCTGCAGCCTGTCCTCTGTTCTCTGTCTCTCCTGCAGCCTGTCCTCTGTTCTCTGTCTCTCCTGCAGCCTGTCCTCTGTTCTCTTTCTCTCCTGCAGCCTTTCCTCTGTTCTCTTTCTCTCCTGCAGCCTGTCCTCTGTTCCCTGTCTCTCCTGCAGCCTGTCCTCTGTTCTCTGTCTCTCCTGCAGCCTGTCCTCTGTTCTCTGTCTCTCCTGCAGCCTGTCCTCTGTTTGCCAAAGCAAGTGAAGTAGATTATAACCTAAAGTGAAATAAACAATGGAAATTAACAGTAAACATTACACTCACAGAAGTTCCAAAAGAATAAAGACGTTTCAAATGTCATATTGCGTCTATATACAGTGTTGCAACAATGGGCAAATTAGTTAAAGTTACAAAAGGGAAATAAATAAACATAAATATGGGTTGTATTTACAATGGTGTTTGTTCTTCACTGGTTGCCTTTTTCTTGTGGCAACAGGTTGCTGCTGTGATGGCACACTGTGGAATTTCACCCTGTAGATATGGGAGTTTGTCAAATGTTGGTTTGTTTTTTAATTCTTTGTGAATCTGTTTAATCTGGGGGACATATGTGTCTTTAATACATTTGGATGGAGGTTAGGAAGTGCAGCTCAGTTTCTACCTCATTTTGTGGGCAGCACATAGCCTCTCTTCTCTTGAGAGTCAGGTCTGCCTACAGCGGCCTTTCTCAATAGCAAGGATATGATCACTGAGACTGTACATAGTTAAATATTTCCTTAATTTTGGGTCAGTCACAGTGGTCAGCTATTCTGCCAGTGTGTACTCTCTGTTAAACACCAAATAGCATCCTAGTGTCATGACGTTGGCCTGGGGATAGGTTTATGACAGTCATAAATACCTCTTCCCCCCTTTTTCCTCTCTCTACCCTACTGATGTTACATTTGAAAACCCCTTGGTTAACATAGAGATTATGGGATCATCAGAAGGTGGGGGAAATTAACTATATTCTGGTAATCCGACCAATTGAACATATGCTCAAATACTTAATGAATATGATGTCAATTTGGTTGGTGTCAAAACTTGTTGAGAGTTCCCGCTCCACCCTTCTTGCTCCACTATATAAATCCTTGACGACAATATAACCTCCTGTTCCGATGATGTGAGGACGACGGTCTTGTTTAGATAATAACTACAGAACGAAGCCAACATCAGCGTGAGCTTTGGTTGCGAATGGTATGAACTTTGAACTCTTATTCACTACAGAAGTGATACCTCCTAGCCGTTGAGTTAGCAACAGCAGCTGCAAACGAGGGTTAGGAAGGAACAGACAGAGTATTCTGTCTATCACACAACGACGTTACTACAACATATCCAATTGACCACCAGAGACATTCTTCAAAGAACAAAGGATATTTATTGCATTGTCCTTTTCCAAATGGGCGGTAATTTAGAATGCATAAGATACTGTATTTACGATAGAACAGCTTCTTCCTTTGTCCCTCAGTCTTCCCGCTCTTTCACTCAAACCCAGCCCTTTTCTTTTGTGTAACCAGCTGTTAAATCTGTTCCGCCCGCTAGGGATGTTTTCCTTTATGACGTAATTTGTAATCAAGGTATAATTAATCCTTTGTTCATGTAATTATGTGTGATTAGTTAGTTATCTAGTAAATAAATAATTAACCCCAATTTTGTATTGCTGATTCAACTAGTTAGCCAGGGTTCGTGAAGATAACCAAGAATTTACAACTTTCAGATGAGACTGAATTAAGGTGACGATTAATATTGACTGCAATTTATGTAAAATATGACTAGGTCTTTAAGAGTTTATTCGGAAGATAACAGCTCTATAAATATTATTTAGTGGTGCCCCGACTCTCTAGCTTTTTACATTTACATGATTAGCTCAATCAGTTAATATTAATTATGGATAAATTATTTTATAGAATAGCATGTCATATCACTTAATCGGGCATAGCCAAAGACACGACACTATTTTGCACAGATTTTTTGTTAATGCCGTCCTCAACCAAGGAGGGCCTACAGCAACACCTACATATCCTGTAAAGTTGCTAGACATTGGCAGGAAGTGGAGGTGAAGAGGCCAGAAATGGAGGTTCTGGGCTGGCGTGGTTACCTGTGGTCTGCAGTTTAGACAGGTTGGACGTAGTGCCAAATGAGCTAAACTAACACTGGAGGCGGCTTATGGTAGAGGAATTAATGCTCCCTCAAAACTTGAGACATTTGTGGCATTGTGCTGTGTGACAAAACCGCACATTTTAGAGTGACCTTTTATTGTCCCCAGCAGAAGGTGCACCTGTGTAATAATCATGCTATTAAATCAGCTTCTTGATTTGCCACACCTGTCAAGTGTCAAGTATTTATTGTATTTATTTCACCACCATGGCCTTTTTTTTGCCTTCACCTCCCTTATCTCACCTCATTTGCTCACATCTTATATAGACTTGTTTATACTGTACTATTGACTGTATGTTTGTTTTACTCCATGTGTAACTCTGTCGTTGTATGTGTCGAACTGCTTTGCTTTATCTTGGCCAGGTCGCAATTGTAAATGAGAACTTGTTCTCAACTTGCCTACCTGGTTAAATAAAGGTGAAATAAATAAATTAAATAAAAAGTGGATGGATTATCTTGGCAAAGGAGAAATGCTCACTATCAGGGATATTAACAAATTTGTGCATATTAGATAAATAAGCTTTTTGAGTGTAGATAATCTTTACATTCAGGGTATCCCCAAACTCGGTCCTCGAGACCCCAAGAGGTGCATGTTTTTGCCCTAACACTACACAGCTTAATGATTCATTTATTATTTGAAATAGCTGTGTAGTGTTAGGGGAAAAACCAAAACGTGCACCCTTTGGGGTCCCAAGGACCGTGTTTGGGAAATGCTGCTGTAGGAGGTCCAGATTTGAGTTGTATCAGTTTTACAGAGTAATGCCCCCGCTAAGCCACGCCTCCAATATAATATCCCAGCATGTCTTGCCTTTTCGAGTGAATTGTAGAGTTACCATCCATGGCTGTATTTGTTAGACAGAATTGAATTCCTTCCTTTACAATCCTGTGGCCATCATTAAGTGGGTTCCTGAGTAAATGTCATTTTAATTAAACTCTTTATGACAATACACTAGATATCGCATAAGGACTTATTTTCATCCCTAGTTTTATTCGTGGCTTTCAGGCCTGCAAGTGGAGTCACAAAATACAGCAACTTTTTCCTGAGTTTCAAAAAATCCTGGTTGAAAGTTTTCCAGACAGAATTTTTGGAAAACCTGGGAATTTTCTAATCACGTGTAAGTGACGTGTAAATCCTGTTGGAATCCTACTAGAGTTAAATTACACTCCAGTTTGCATTACTGCATTGTCGGAACTAGAAGCACAAGCATTTCGCTACACTGCATTAACATCTGCTAACCATGTGTATGTGACAAATAAAATTTGATTTGATTTGAGTTTAAATTTGTATTCGCTCGCAACCTGTATCCATAATAACTGCCGGGATTGGGTAAAGTATGAGGGGATTACTTATTCATTTAAACCGGGAACAACCATTTCAGTAATGGGTGCAAAAAAATCTAACTAAATAATTGTATTAGTTTAGAACAAAATATATGTTATTTATCTTGGTGTAATATAAGATTAATCAATCAATCACCCAATGTACACGTAAAAACACAGATTTTTGTAAATCAACCTGCAGTAGAGCATGCTGGGAAAAAAAAGTGTATTTGTTATCATATCTTAAAACATTTTAGTTGGTGTGACTTCTAATTTAGTTTTGAGTCAGTACCACCAGTAATACAGACTTTTTATTGACTTCGAGTTCAACTTACCATTTGATTTACTACTATTTGATTAGTATGAGTTGAAAATGTCTTGGTGTTTACAGTGTAGTAATAGTACAGTATTTAGTTTGCCTATACCCCACCTATTCCCCTCCCCCACATCCAAACGTGTTCCACCAATGAGTGAGAAACCTACATGCCAAGTCTGAACCTAGAGGTTATAACTTTTTTGTAAATTATTTTATACAAGTGGAATCTGTTCAGACTGTTCAGCCTCCAGTCCATCTCCCCTAGGTTATAGAAAATGGGCTATTTTGGTATCTATCCAGTAGGGTTCCTCAAGAAGAAAGCCTACCCTTTTATATAAAATATAATCTAACAAAAACACAATATTATTACAGTAAACTGTAAATCCTACAGCATGCAAACATACTACATAAAATACAGAAAAATCAGCAAATACACTTCAGTGAATACTATAATATATATATACAGTAGTATTACGACAGTATACATACCATATTATAAACTGGATTGATTCAAGCCCTGAATGGTGATTGGCTGACACGGGTATGACAAAACTTTTTTTTTAAAACTTTTCTAATTACATAGGTAACCAGTTTATAGTAACAATAACACACAATAGGGCCAATATTCCACAGCTAATGGCTGTGTCCTGGCACTCAGTGTTGCGTCCTGAAGTATACAATAGTATTTTTTCATGTGGGTATAGCACGACAATAGATGAGTTGCTAATCACACCCTTCATAGCTGTCTGAGTGTGTCCTGTGCTCCACAAAGAAGCCACCTAATTGTTGTATCATAAAATGACAATTGGGATGTTGAGTACCTGTTCAGGGATATGCCAATGATATAACGTTTAAACACTGTGTATTATTTAAAGGCAGCCGGTGTCTTTTATCCACTCAGTTCTCTCATTTGTGTAGCAATGGAGCCAGAGGAGAAGGTGTCATTTCGTGATACTTACGTGCTGTCCTGTAGTCTAGACCCTTTTGATGAATAACAATATGGTCACGTCCAACAGGTGTTCTCAGCCCTCCTGGACTATTGAATGTTAATAAGAGTCATGATGACCTTTAAGGCTCCATTTGTCTCAACTGACATCGTATACTTGGAACCAAGTAAGGTGAAGCTATGGAACAGTTGACATGTTCCTGACATGACATGACCATTTGTAATTTATATGGCAAAGTATTGTGTATTCATTATAAAACTGTATTTTTTTGTGAAGACTCAACAACAAGTGGGACACAATCATGAAGTGGAACGACATTTATTGGATATTTCAAACTTTTTTAACAAATCAAAAACTGAAAAATTGGGTGTGCAAAATTATTCAGCCCCCTTAAGTTAATACTTTGTAGCGCCACCTTTTGCTGCGATTACAGCTGTAAGTCGCTTGGGGTATGTCTCTATCAGTTTTGCACATCGAGAGACTGACATTTTTTCCCATTCCTCCTTGCAAAACAGCTCGAGCTCAGTGAGGATGGATGGAGAGCATTTGTGAACAGAAGGTTTTAGTTCTTTCCACAGATTCTCGTGTGGACTTTGACTTGGCCATTCTAACACCTGGATATGTTTATTTTTGAACCATTCCATTGTAGATTTTGCTTTATGTTTTGGATCATTGTCTTGTTGGAAGAAAAATCTCTGTCCCAGTCTCAGGTCTTTTGCAGACTCCATCAGGTTTTCTTCCAGAATGGTCCTGTATTTGGCTCCATCCATCTTCCCATCAATTTTAACCATCTTCCCTGTCCCTGCTGAAGAAAAGCAGGCCCAAACCATGATGCTGCCACCACCATGTTTGACAGTGGGGATGGTGTGTTCAGGGTGATGAGCTGTGTTGCTTTTACGCCAAACATAACGTTTTGCATTGTTGCGAAAAAGTTCAATTTTGGTTTCATCTGACCAGAGCACCTTCTTCCACATGTTTGGTGTGTCTCCCAGGTGGCTTGTGGCAAACTTTAAACAACACTTTTTATGGATATCTTTAAGAAATGGCTTTCTTCTTGCCACTCTTCCATAAAGGCCAGATTTGTGCAATATACGACTGATTGTTGTCCTATGGACAGAGTCTCCCACCTCAGCTGTAGATCTCTGCAGTTCATCCAGAGTGATCATGGGCCTCTTGGCTGCATCTCTGAGCAGTCTTCTCCTTGTATGAGCTGAAAGTTTAGAGGGACGGCCAGGTCTTGGTAGATTTGCAGTGGTCTGATACTCCTTCCATTTCAATATTATCGCTTGCACAGTGCTCCTTGGGATGTTAAAGCTTGGGAAATCTTTTTGTATCCAAATCCGGCTTTAAACTTCTTCACAACAGTATCTCGGACCTGCCTGGTGTGTTCCTTGTTCTTCATGATGCTCTCTGCGCTTTTAACGGACCTCTGAGACTATCACAGTGCAGGTGCATTTATACGGAGACTTGATTACACACAGGTGGATTGTATTTATCATCATTAGTCATTTAGGTCAACATTGGATCATTCAGAGATCCTCACTGAACTTCTGGAGAGAGTTTGCTGCACTGAAAGTAAAGGGGCTGAATAATTTTGCACGCCCAATTTTTCAGTTTTTGATTTGTTAAAAAAGTTTGAAATATCCAATAAATGTCGTTCCACTTCATGATTGTGTCCCACTTGTTGTTGATTCTTCACAAAAAAATACAGTTTTATATCTTTATGTTTGAAGCCTGAAATGTGGCAAAAGGTCGCAAAGTTAAAGGGGGCCGAATACTTTCGCAAGGCACTGTATATATGTGGGCTCCCGAGTGGTGCAGCAGTCTAAGCTACTGCATCTCTGTGCAAGAGGTGTCACTACAGACCCTGGTTCAATTCCAGGCTGTATCACAACCGGCTGTGATTGGGAGACCCATAGGGTGTCGTTTGGCCGGGGAAGGCCGTCATTGTAAATAAGAATTTGTTCTTAACTGACTTGCTGGTTATACAATTTAATAAAATAAAAAATAAAATAGAAAGGATATTTTCTCCAAACAATTTGATGGAGTTCGCACATGCGGCTATTCTGTGTTAAGTGTTAACATAGAACTAGGTACTCCTATATGCTTAATTTAGAGTTATTTATGTAACTTTAGTTGTGATACAAAAGTTGGGCTATATGTTTTGATTTTTAATACATTGCACGCGACTCTAAAGATTATTTGAAAAAGTAGCTTGTTTTTTGTGCTGGCCCAGCCAGAAGAGGACTGACCACCCCCACCCCTCAGAGCCTGGTTCCTCTCTAGGTTTCTTCCTAGGTTCCTGCTAGTTTTTCCTAGCCACTGTGCTTCTACTTCTGCATTGCCTGCTGTTTGTGGGTTTTTAGGCTGGGTTTCTGTACAGCACTTTGTGACATCAGCTGATGTAAGAAGGGCTATATAAAAACATTTATAAATTATTATAAATTAAAAATACATTTGAATTTGAATTTGATTGACTTCATCAGTCTCTCATTCACAATTTGACAAACACTTGTTCCCTTCTCCATGAATGCAGTGTGCTCCAAAGCACCTCTCATTCACAAGGCTCTGTTTCACGTGATCAGGTCTTTTTCACAGGCTATAACTGAAGATAGACACTTCTGGGATGCCACAGCGAGTGTCCTTATCCAATTCCGAGGTGCATATTGGAGATATTGATTGAACTGGTTACATTTACTTTTCATCAGCCAACAAGATGAACAGCAAAAGCACTAGCCTATATCAATCTACTACCCTCTACAGTACAAAAGTCGATCTATTCTATTCTGTGCCAGAAAGAAATATTGCAAACATAGTCTGGGACAGTAGATCCCAAATTAATACAACCACTAGCATCACAAAAAAAAACGTTTTCACGCAATGTGGTTGACGCAACAGATCAGAACATTTATCTTAAAATGTTGATAAACGATTAGGCGATTTTTTCACGCGGCAGTAGGCTTTAAGTAGGCGATTTCTTCACGCGGCAGTAGGCTTTAAGCGCAAATGTTCCGTTAGAGGAAGAAAAAAATGGGCGTAAATGCAATTATGCATGTAATGCTTTTATTATAAAGGTGCATTTTTATGGTGAAAAATGAGCTACCCCAAACTTGAAACTCACGTGCTACGTACGTATGCTAGTTAGACTCTACACCCCTTGTAAAGCAGATTTAATGTGCTTAATTGTAAGTTATTTGGCCACTTTAGTTGTGACACAAACCTTATCAAAACATGTAGGCCTATGGGCTAGGCTACATGAGGTGTGATACTAACCTTATTAAAACATATAGGCCTATGGGCTAGGCTACATGAGGTGTGATACTAACCTTATTAAAACATATAGGCCTATGGGCTAGGCTACATGAGGTGTGATACTAACCTTATTAAAACATATAGGCCTATGGGCTAGGCTACATGAGGTGTGATACTAACCTTATTAAAACATATAGGCCTATGGGCTAGGCTACATGAGGTGTGATACTAACCTTATTAAAACATATAGGCCTATGGGCTAGGCTACATGAGGTGTGATACTAACCTTATTAAAACATATAGGCCTATGGGCTAGGCTACATAAGGTGTGATACTAACCTTATTAAAACATATAGGCCTATGGGTTAGGCTACATGAGGTGTGATACTAACCTTATTAAAACATATAGGCCTATGGGTTAGGCTACATGAGGTGTGATACTAACCTTATTAAAACATATAGGCCTATGGGTTAGGCTACATGAGGTGTGATACTAACCTTATTAAAACATATAGGCCTATGGGTTAGGCTACATGAGGTGTGATACTAACCTTATTAAAACATATAGGCCTATGGGTTAGGCTACATGAGGTGTGATACTAACCTTATTAAAACATATAGGCCTATGGGCTAGGCTACATGAGTTGTGATACTAACCTTATTAAAACATATAGGCCTATGGGCTAGGCTACATGAGTTGTGATACTAACCTTATTAAAACATATAGGCCTATGGGCTAGGCTACATGAGGTGTGATACTAACCTTATTAAAACATATAGGCCTATGGGCTAGGCTACATGAGGTGTGATACTAACCTTATTAAAACATATAGGCCTATGGGCTAGGCTACATGAGGTGTGATACTAACCTTATTAAAACATATAGGCCTATGGGTTAGGCTACATGAGGTGTGATACTAACCTTATTAAAACATATAGGCCTATGGGTTAGGCTACATGAGGTGTGATACTAACCTTATTAAAACATATAGGCCTATGGGTTAGGCTACATGAGGTGTGATACTAACCTTATTAAAACATATAGGCCTATGGGTTAGGCTACATGAGGTGTGATACTAACCTTATTAAAACATATAGGCCTATGGGCTAGGCTACATGAGGTGTGATACTAACCTTATTAAAACATATAGGCCTATGGGCTAGGCTACATGAGATGTGATACTAACCTTATTAAAACATATAGGCCTATGGGCTAGGCTACATGAGGTTTGATACTAACCTTATTAAAACATATAGGCCTATGGGCTAGACTACATGAGGTGTGATACTAACCTTATTAAAACATATAGGCCTATGGGCTAGGCTACATGAGGTGTGATACTAACCTTATTAAAACATATAGGCCTATGGGCTAGGCTACATGAGGTGTGATACTAACCTTATTAAAACATATAGGCCTATGGGCTAGACTACATGAGGTGTGTCGCAAAAGAAAAAGGCATTGTTTCTTGCCTTAAGCTGGGGATCATTAACAAGTGATAATATATAATTCACAAGTGACAGGCTAATATTGTCACCCATCAGACTATTCTTGATTTAAATCTGTTTTTTTACTGTACATACACTAAATACCATATGTGTGAAATTTGTTTTGATTAAGAATGGACCATTATCATCACCTGTTTCGAAACAGGGGCAGGAGAAAAAATACATGTAATCTATGCACTGACATAGTGAATGGAAGACGATTTTCCCGTGTTTCATTTTCATGCCAGCCAGATAGACTATACTCCTTTTGTAAAGATAAGCAATGTGCTTAATATTAGAAAAGTTGATAAATAAATATGGTAGGCCTAGCCTATAGAAAGCTGATCGGCTCCTCCTCTTTTTAATAGAGGCCACCCCCCTGTTTTCTCAAGCAATTGCATAGCCTATAGATATGTTGCGCAACATGGGCTCATGGGCGCTTATGAAGTGTTTGATTAGAATTTTGAATACATTTGCATTGATGTCAGAGTGATTAGAGGGACAAAAGATTGCTGAGTACCAGGCAGTTAGCATGTTTGGTAGGCTACTAATGGCCAGCAGCAGCATCAGAGCTTGGAGAAGCCTAATTACCATGACTAAAAGGTCACATGGAATTTGACTGCCTTCATGACTCGCGGCCGCCGGTGTGGCGGTAATACAGTCACGGCAACAGCCTTAGTGCCCGACCTCACTAATGCTCTTGTGGCTGAATAGAAGCAAGTCCCCGCTGCAATGTTCCAACATCTAGTGGAAAGATTTCCCAGAAGAGTGGAGGCTGTTATAGCAGCAAAGGCTAACTCCATATTAATGCTCATGATTTCGGAATGAGATATTCGACGAGCAGGTGTCCACATGCTTTTGGGTTATGTAGTGTGTGTTTATTTGACTTCTATTATATAGGCTTAATTCATAGTCATATTGCAGGACATGTCTCTTTATTCCCGCTCCACTACAAATATTAGGCTACCAATTATTCAATGCTTATTAAATAGCCAACCATTATCAAGTAAATAGACTGGTAGCCTATTGCCGTATCGCTGTGTGATAGTAGTGTGATATAGTAGCCAACTTACCAGACCTAGTAGCCAACTTACCAGACCTAATAGCCAACTTACCAGACCTAATAGCCAACTTACCAGACCTAATAGCCAACTTACCAGACCTAATAGCCAACTTACCAGACCTAGTAGCCAACTTACCAGACCTAATAGCCAACTTACCAGACCTAGTAGCCAACTTACCAGACCTAGTAGCCAACTTACCAGACCTAGTAGCCAACTTACCAGACCTAGTAGCCAACTTACCAGACCTAATAGCCAACTTACCAGACCTAATAGCCAACTTACCAGACCTAGTAGCCAACTTACCAGACCTAATAGCCAACTTACCAGACCTAATAGCCAACTTACCAGACCTAATAGCCAACTTACCAGACCTAATAGCCAACTTACCAGACCTAATAGCCAACTTACCAGACCTAATAGCCAACTTACCAGACCTAGTAGCCAACTTACCAGACCTAATAGCCAACTTACCAGACCTAATAGCCAACTTACCAGACCTAATAGCCAACTTACCAGACCTAATAGCCAACTTACCAGACCTAGTAGCCAACTTACCAGACCTAATAGCCAACTTACCAGACCTAATAGCCAACTTACCAGACCTAATAGCCAACTTACCAGACCTAATAGCCAACTTACCAGACCTAGTAGCCAACTTACCAGACCTAGTAGCCAACTTACCAGACCTAGTAGCCAACTTACCAGACCTAATAGCCAACTTACCAGACCTAGTAGCCAACTTACCAGACCTAATAGCCAACTTACCACACCTAGTAGCCAACTTACCAGACCTAGTAGCCAACTTACCAGACCTAGTAGCCAACTTACCAGACCTAATAGCCAACTTACCAGACCTAGTAGCCAACTTACCAGACCTAGTAGCCAACTTACCAGACCTAATAGCCAACTTACCAGACCTAGTAGCCAACTTACCAGACCTAGTAGCCAACTTACCAGACCTAGTAGCCAACTTACCAGACCTAGTAGCCAACTTACCAGACCTAATAGCCAACTTACCAGACCTAGTAGCCAACTTACCAGACCTAGTAGCCAACTTACCAGACCTAGTAGCCAACTTACCAGACCTAATAGCCAACTTACCAGACCTAATAGCCAACTTACCAGACCTAGTAGCCAACTTACCAGACCTAATAGCCAACTTACCAGACCTAGTAGCCAACTTACCAGACCTAGTAGCCAACTTACCAGACCTAGTAGCCAACTTACCAGACCTAGTAGCCAACTTACCAGACCTAGTAGCCAACTTACCAGACCTAATAGCCAACTTACCAGACCTAATAGCCAACTTACCAGACCTAGTAGCCAACTTACCAGACCTAATAGCCAACTTACCAGACCTAGTAGCCAACTTACCAGACCTAGTAGCCAACTTACCAGACCTAGTAGCCAACTTACCAGACCTAGTAGCCAACTTACCAGAAGATAGAAACACAATCAAAATGCAACATCTGTTGCATAGAAGTGTGGGCTGTAGGCAGCATTTACTTTTAAAAAGTTCAATAGACAATCAATTCGAGGCCAGTGCAGAATTCGAGGCCAGTGTTTGGCATTCACTGTAGGCGGCATTTTTGGTTTGAAAAAAGCACATGCGAAAGATTAAAACCTTCTACATCTACAGAAATGTGAGAATATTTGTTCTTCCACTTTCTTGTAGAAAAGGACGTGGCCCAAATCATACAGCAAATGAGGGTGGGGTTTTTTCTTTTCTTTTTTTTTCTTCCGTAAACTGTTTTATTCAAACTTTTTTTCAGCGGGGACCTCATTTTATCAGGCAGAATGTCTGGTTGATCCACATTTTTTGTTAAGAACCCAACATCTAATGAGAGCCGTCTGCCAAATTAACTAAATTAAAAAAAGTATATGTAAAAACCCCTCCTGAGGAAATCCTCTTTAGACCACACATACCTCGGTGTCAGCTGAGGTGGCACAGGTTTGAGTTTAGACTAAGCAAACCCACAACGCCAGCTGTGATTGCGGACAGTTATTGATTTCCTAACCATACCACGTAGAGCATTGGCTACACGGCTGGAAATGGTTCAACTCTGAGACTATCTATCCCCACAGAATAAGAGTAAATCTTAGATGCTAATTACTAGTCTGCAGCTAGAAATGATGTAAACCTGGGATGCAATTACCGATAACAGCCGAAACATCTATCCTATGAGAACATTTCTGAATGGTACTCTGAAGTATCCATTCTAACCACGAAAGACTTTGATCTTCACGTAAACAGAAAGAGAGAGAGAGAGAGACTCGGATGAACTCTCCAGCAGACGGACTGTTAGGCGTGTATATGGGAGGCGAAGTCAAGTGCAGGAGAGCGGAGTATAATACCGGTCAACAAACGACAGCACATCAAACATACTAGTGCCAAAAAAACATAACAAAAGTGCAGCGCCTGACAAATGTCCACGTAACAATAAACAATTACACACAAAGACATGATGGGGAACAGAGGACTAAATACATGTAGATTGATTGAGGAATGGAAACCAGGTGTGTATGGAACAAGACAAAACAAATGGATACATGAAAAATGGAGCGGCGATGGCTAGAAAGCCGGTGACGTCGATCGCCGAACACCACCCGAACAAGGAGAGGAGCCGACTTCGGCGGAAGTCGTGACACGGACCGGATTGGGCGTAAATAAATATTGATTGCAATTTTTCCCGAATGAGTGAGCTTTCATGTGCAAAGGATTAGCATTTCAATTAATGTAATTATCAATTGTGTGTAGAGATCCCTTTTGTCTTTCCCACTCTTTCTCCGTCCACACCCCCTTCCCTTTGTCCACACCCCCTTCCCAGTCCACACCCCCTTCCCAGTCCACACCCCCTTCCCTTTGTCCACACCCCCTTCTCAGTCCACACCCCCTTCCCTTTGTCCACCAAGCCATCATATCGGCTTAGCCCAGTAGGGAATCTTCCCTATTATCTGTTAGTAACAGATCTACTGTTCTTTGTTTATGCATTTCTGTGATTATTTAGTTAGTTAGTAAATAAAATATTAAGCCAGTTGGTGTATGGATGATTCATACTAAAGGATGGGTTCGTGCAGATAACCAACAATTTACGACTTTTGGAAAGAGACTGATGTGAGGTAAAGAATAATTCATTAATTAGAAGACTAATTGATCAGATATTAAAATATCAGAAGAGTTATATTAGGAAAAATATAACTTTGTAATCTGAAGATTTTCCTTGGTGCCCCGACTTCCTAGTTAATTACATTTACATGATTAGTTTAGTCACGTAATAATAATTACAGAGAATTGATTAGATTAAATTACAGTCTTCACTTTTAATGATGCCAAAGACAAGACAGAGCTCTTCCCTGTAAACAAGGCCAATGATAACATCCACTGTGCTTCGCAGTTAATTTACAGTAGTTATGGTCATTTTCACATTTACACTGCCTTCGGAAAGTATTCCACATTTTGTTACAGCCTTTTTCTAAATTGGGTTAAGTAAATCAAACATTTTCAGAAATGTAATACCCCATACTGACAAAGAAAAACAGGTTTTAAGAAAAAAAATGGTAATACCTTATTTACATAAGTATTCAGACCCTTTGCTATGAGAATCGAAATTCTGCTCAGGTGCATCCTGTTTCCATTGATCATCTTTGACATGTTTCTACAACTTGATTGGAGTCCACCTGTGGTAAATGCAATTGATTGGACATGATTTGGAAAGGCACACACATTAAGGTCCCACAGTTGACAGTGCATGTCAGGGCAAAAACCAAGCTATGAGGACGAAGGGATTGTCCGTATAGCACCAAGACAGGATTGTGTCGAGGCACAGATCTGGGGAAGGGTACTAAAACATTTCTGCAGCATTGATGGTCCCCAAGAACACAGTTACCTCCATCATTCTTAAATGGAAGAAGTTTGGAACCACCAAGACTCTTCCTAGTGCTGGCCACCCGGCCAAACTGAGCAATCGGGGGAAAACGGCCTTGGTATGGGAGGTGACCAATAACCCGATGGTCACTCTGACAGAGCTCTACAGTTCCCCTGTGGAGATGAGAGAATCTTCTAGAAGGACAACCATCTTTGCAGCACTCCACCAATCAGGCCGTTTTACTAGTGGCCAGACGGAAGCCACTCCTCAGTAAAAGGCACATGACAGCCCACTTAGAGTTTGCCAAAAGGCACCTAAAGACTCTCAGACCATGAGAAACTAGATCCTCTGGTCTGATGAAACCAAGATTGAACTCTTTGGCCTGAATGCCAAGCATCACATCTGGAGGAAACCTGCCATCGTCCCTATGGCATGGTGGTGACAGCATCATGCTGTGGGAATGTTTTTCAGCGGAGGGACTGGAAGACTAGTCAGGATCGAGGCAAAGATGAACGGAGCAAAGTACAGACAGATCCTTGATGAAAACCTTCTCCAGAGTGCTCAGGACCTCAGACTGGGGAGAAGGTTCACCTTCCAACAGGACAACGACCCAAAGCACACAGCCAAGACAACGCAGGAGTGGCTTCTGGACAAGTCTCTGAATGTCCTTGAGTGTCCCAGCCAGAGCCCAGACTTGAACCTGAACGAACATCTCTGGAGAGACCTGAAAATAGCTGTGCAGCAACGCTCCCCATCCAACCTGACAGAGCTTGAAAGGATCTGCAGAGAAGAATCAAAGAAACTCCCCAAATAAAGGTGTGCTAAGCTTGTAGCGTCATACCCAAGAAGACTGGAGGTTACAATTGCTGCAAAAGGTACTTCAACAAAGTCCTGAGTAGAAGGTCTGAATACTTAGGTAAATGTGATAGCGAAAATGTCTAATAACCTGTTTTTGCTTTGTCATAATGGGGTATTGTGTGTAGATTGATGAGTGGGAAAAAACGATTAAATACATTTTAGAACAAAATGTGGGGGAAATCAAGGGATCTGAATATTTTCCTAATGCACTGTACATTCTGGTCATTTAGCAGACACTCTTATCCAGAGTGACTTACAGTCAGTGCATTCAACTAAGATAAGCATTTCGCTACACTCGCAATAACATCTGCTAACCATGTGTATGTGACCAATAAAATTAGATTTGATTAGAGATAGATAAACAACAACATATCCACCATATGACAGCCGTAGCAAGTAAGTGAAGTAAGCAAGTGTTGTTGCTGTTTGGTCGGCTAATTGCAAATGTATTTTAAAATAAAAAATAAAATACATTACAAAATACAAGTGTTTGTAGTTTATTTTGATACATTGATCGTTATGGTATTTTGTCATTTTTGCCTATCTCTGGTCGCAGCGTTCGTTCTCTGATTTATCAGTAAAAACATGCGTATATGTTGAGTGCTACAGTTTGATAAATCCTAATAATTTGTGGCGCATGCAAACCCTTGAAAATCCATGTATGCCAGAATTTAGTCAAACATTTACGCACAATTGATAAATGAGGACCCTGGTACTTCTTTAAAAAGTATGCTACTGTTAAATCTTTATACTGCCAGGTAAGTGAGAGAATTTAATTATTAAAATAATGTAATGTAAGGACACAAAAGGACACAATATTCTACATTTACAGTGCCTTGCGAAAGTATTCGGCCCCCTTGAACTTTGCGACCTTTTGCCACATTTCAGGCTTCAAACATAAAGATATAAAACTGTATTTTTTTGTGAAGAATCAACAACAAGTGGGACACAATCATTAAGTGGAACGACATTTATTGGATATTTCAAACTTTTTTAACAAATCAAAAACTGAAAAATTGGGCGTGCAAAATTATTCAGCCCCCTTAAGTTAATACTTTGTAGCGCCACCTTTTGCTGCGATTACAGCTGTAAGTCGCTTGGGGTATGTCTCTATCAGTTTTGCACATCGAGAGACTGACATTTTTTCCCATTCCTCCTTGCAAAACAGCTCGAGCTCAGTGAGGTTGGATGGAGAGCATTTGTGAACAGCAGTTTTCAGTTCTTTCCACAGATTCTCGATTGGATTCAGGTCTGGACTTTGACTTGGCCATTCTAACACCTGGATATGTTTATTTTTTAACCATTCCATTGTAGATTTTGCTTTATGTTTTGGATCATTGTCTTGTTGGAAGACAAATCTCCGTCCCAGTCTCAGGTCTTTTGCAGACTCCATCAGATTTTCTTCCAGAATGGTCCTGTATTTGGCTCCATCCATCTTCCCATCAATTTTAACCATCTTCCCTGTCCCTGCTGAAGAAAAACAGGCCCAAACCATGATGCTGCCACCACCACGTTTGACAGTGGGGATGGTGTGTTCAGCTGTGTTGCTTTTACGCCAAACATAACGTTTTGCATTGTTGCCAAAAAGTTCAATTTTGGTTTCATCTGACCAGAGCACCTTCTTCCACATGTTTGGTGTGTCTCCCAGGTGGCTTGTGGCAAACTTTAAACGACACTTTTTATGGATATCTTTAAGAAATGGCTTACTTCTTGTCACTCTTCCATAAAGGCCAGATTTGTGCAATATACGACTGATTGTTGTCCTATGGACAGAGTCTCCCACCTCAGCTGTAGATCTCTGCAGTTCATCCAGAGTGATCATGGGCCTCTTGGCTGCATCTCTGATCAGTCTTCTCCTTGTATGAGCTGAAAGTTTAGAGGGACGGCCAGGTCTTGGTAGATTTGCAGTGGTCTGATACTCCTTCCATTTCAATATTATCGCTTGCACAGTGCTCCTTGGGATGTTTAAAGCTTGGGAAATCTTTTTGTATCCAAATCCGGCTTTAAACTTCTTCAAACAGTATCTCGGACCTGCCTGGTGTGTTCCTTGTTCTTCATGATGCTCTCTGCGCTTTTAACGGACCTCTGAGACTATCACAGTGCAGGTGCATTTATACGGAGACTTGATTACACACAGGTGGATTGTATTTATCATCATTAGTCATTTAGGTCAACATTGGATCATTCAGAGATCCTCACTGAACTTCTGGAGAGAGTTTGCTGCACTGAAAGTAAAGGGGCTGAATAATTTTGCACGCCCAATTTTTCAGTTTTTGATTTGTTAAAAAAGTTTGAAATATCCAATAAATGTCGTTCCACTTCATGATTGTGTCCCACTTGTTGTTGATTCTTCACAAAAAAATACAGTTTTATATCTTTATGTTTGAAGCCTGAAATGTGGCAAAACGTCGCAAAGTTCAAGGGGGCCGAATACTTTCGCAAGGCACTGTAGGTTAATAAATGTGGGAAAAAATGCAAAATGTACTTATGTATCAAATAGTACAAAGAAGTGCGGAATGTATACCCCAAAAACAATCTATTTGAGATATATTTCAAATACACAAGGAAAAGTCTAATACCTTTGTTTTGAAGAATTCTAAAACTGAACGTTTTGGTTTCATTTTAGTAAAGGCAGTGGGGCCGGTGAAATTGTCCTTCCTCGTGTCCTTGTCTCTGCTCTGGCCTCACCATAGACATGACAGGATGGTGACTTCTGTCACCCTGCTGTGGTGGTGATGACATGAAATCCATTGTTTCTGACAGGATACTGCCCCTTCCGCAGGCTACACCCTCCTGAGTTGACGTTTTCCCCCAACGTTTCCACCTTCAAAATGTAAATCTAAAATGGCAGGAGGTTCAAAGTAGAATGTTGATGACTGCATGTTTCATCCACACGTAGATCTAACCTGAAGTAAAATAACCCTGAAAGGTTGTTGCACAGTGGATGGTTTGAGCATCTTTAGATCATATGTTCAGCCTGTATTATCAGCCCTAGTTCAAACACTGCTCTATTGCTGCACCGAACAAAAAATACGGAAGAGAGAGGATATAGTGCCGTCTGAAACCATTAAATCTCAGCGGTCTTTTGATGATAGTGATGAAGCATACCTCTATTTCAAGTAGTGCCAGAACAGTTCTTCCACTGTCGAGGGGAAATGGAAATACATATTCATATATGTTAATTACAAGCAAATAAAGGTTGTTTCGCTACCACACCCACAACGGAAGCACAGTCATGAGGAGAATCTCAATTGCCAAGTCTTCGTGTCCGCTCTCCTCGCCTCCTTCTCAAAACCCATTGGATGAGAAAGCCAGAGGTCCCGCGCCACTAACCTTCTCCTCCAATGGGTTTTGAAAAAGAGACGCGGAGAGAGGACGCAAGGAGATTCTGAGATTTGACTGTGGAGGACTTCTGTAAGAGGTCACTGTTATGCCTGAACTCGATCCTAAATCAACAGGGCAGTCTGCTGCAGTGTTTGAAAGTGGTTGTATGAAACCTATCAGTATGTCAAGCAAAGCCTGTGTTGTGAAATCTGTTGTGTATGTATTGTAATGTTTTTAAAATTGTTTAACCGCCTTAATTTCGCTGGACCCCTATGAAGAGTAGTTGCTGCCTTGTTGGAGAAAAAAAACAAGTCATTTGTTTGCATTATGATTTTGGATGTTTCTATACCTTTCATACCAAGACTTTTCCCCACCAACTTTACCATGCTGCCAAACTGTTTGCCGCCTTGGCTAGCAACAAAACCTGCTTCTTTTATTTCCACCAACCGACCCTAGTCATGATTTGCGGTAATGTATTTAAAAGTCCCGCCAACGCCTCACTATAAATGCTGCCTTTCATCTTGCCGTTTTCGCAATAAATCATGAACATTCTATTGTTGTCAATACGTGTCAGTCACAAAGCGTCTCAGTAAAGCTTTTTATGCATTCATTCTTTTCCATTTAAATGTATGTAGTTCTGTCCTTGAGCTGTTCTCATCTATTCTCACAATATTGTCAAATTTAGCCTGGGAGAATGCACACTGCCATTTCATTTTATTTTCTTGACTTTGACAGGTAAATATTTATAGGCTCTTATATTTAGCTAATAAATGATGAGTTCATATGCATATGTTTATAACTTAACCTACAAATCGCTAGTAGGCTATCTGTAGTCAAGAAGAGAAGGTGTGTGATGTTGTGATCACATCCAACATGGATTTTTTTTAAAAGCAACTTTCTGAAATCCTACAGAGGTTAATCCAGGTCAGATTTGTTATGTTTTTACGTGATCAGAAAGAGCCATTTATAAAGCTTCAATGGCAAAATAAATGAGGACATGGGCTCTTTTTCAAAATACCACTTTTTGGTTATATTCAACTTGTATGTGAAAAATATTATTTGTATTATATTCTGTTATGTTCTATTATATTAAATCTTACTATAACATATAGGCCTTGTGTCTTGACTGTGATCAGGGTAGGTGAAATGTAGGCTAATTGTGTCTTGTCTGTTTAATGAATAAAATAGCAACTATTGGTTTAATTTGCATGTTGCAGCCAATCGGCTCCACAGACCAGTAACATTCAACATACGCTACTCTATTCTTTAGAAAATACACTTTATTAATCTTGTGTTTCTTAGGACCTGCATAAAGAAATGAATTGTCTTTGCCTCGACACCTCATAATTACCAGAACACATCTGACAACGTTTTGAGGAAATTATTTACAAGTAGGCTATGGCAAGCTGCTAATTTACTGTTGTGAATGTGAAGAAATTTAAAGCAGTGGAAGGTCTGAATTTAAATGGAGGAATTACGAATATGTAGCTGTCGGGTTACCATGACAACAGTCTCAACAACAGGGTCAGAGTTTAATGTCTCTTACTTCTTCCCAGCAAAAGCCATGTCCGATTTGTACCTCTTTCTTGTCAGCATTCGCCTTTTATATATAGCCAACTGTTTGAAAGAAACTTTTGCCCAATTGTTTTTCCAGGCAACATACCATGAATCCTACGTGAACGCAGTATTACAAACAAACTCAGTGGCCTTGTTAGAGTGTCCGCTGTGAGATTGGATGTTGGGTGTTCAATCCCCAGTTGAGTCATATCAAAGACTGTAAAAATGTGACCTGATGCCTCTCTTCTTGACACTCCACGACACCCCCTAGAGTCAACTGACATACTTGTGTGTCAAACAAATGATCATCAATAAAAATCTGTCTAAAGCTAGAGATCTGTTTTGTTTTTTTATACATGGGCTGTGTCGCAATCCACTACATCCACGCCTTCCTCATCTGATGTGGAAGGTGGCACAGCTACAGTGGTGTTTGTCAAACCCCCAAAAATTGGTCTTCTCACGAAAACGCCTGTAGCATAAGAATGGGTTGGGCTAACTATCATGGAAAGGTGAGACTTTCACGAACACGACGGCAGTTGTAAACATGTATAGGATGTCTATTTATGGGGGTAACAGATTTGACATGTTACGCTCGACCCGCTCTGTTTTCCTCCACAAAACAGCAGTTGGTGTTGTTTGGCGGAGAATTAAGTATTTACAAAATACTTTATTTTGAATTCAAATTGAACATGTTGGAATCACACCATTAACACCTACATAGGCTGTTAGTGAGATCTTGTTGGTCAACTACGAAAATCTTCACGTTATCATTATCCAGGAAACCAGCTGCAATACAATTTCTAGTTTGCTCAACATTTGGCATTTTAGCTGAACCAACATACATTCTCAAGTTGAATTTTATGTTTACTCAACTTTGAATTTTAGGATGAGTGGACATGTTATTCAACATGCATATTTCCCAGTGTGCCTTTCAAGTGAATTGTAGTTACCTCTTTATTTTATCTTTAACTAGGCAAGTCAGTTAAAAACAAATTCTTATTTTCAATGACGGCCTAGAACAGTGGGTCACTGCCTTATTCAGGGGCAGAAAGACAGATTTTGTACCTTGTCAGCTCGGGGATTCGATCTTGCAACCTTTCGGTTACTAGTCTGGCACCTACAACCATACCCCGATCTAAGCCACTTAAATCTTTAGTCTTGCCCATTCACCCTCTGAATGGCTTAGAAATTGTTTCAAGGCTTAAAAATCAGTCTTTAACCTGTCCGCTCCCCTTCATCTACACTGACTGAAGTGGATTTAACAAGTGACATCACTGAGGAACCATAGCTTTCACCTGGATTCACCTGGCCAGCCTGTCTATGTAATGTTTGTACACTCAGTGTATATCATCGAAACGAAAGAAAAGCGATGACTCACTGTTCAATAGGTTTTTGGGCTCAATTGAATTGATTATTTGTTTTCAACAAGCTTTTTTCGAAAGTGCAACTCAACACTAGAATCTAGTGTTGAGAAAACTAGAAACTAAATTAAGCTGATTAAGGAATTAGTTAAATTGGCTTTTTTTCCCCCAGTGTACTGTTATGTAACAGTGAACTAACTGTATGCTGATGTTCCTCTTACATTGTACAGCAGTGTATAGCAGTATATCAAGGCATCAACAGGGGTTTAAAGATAACTGATGTTGAATGGGTAAAAATGATGAGTAGCAAATTTTCTGATCTGTTAGGACACGCCCATTCCCATGATAGTTGTTGTATGACATGTGGTATTTACATTATCGTATGTGTCACCAATAGGTCATTTGTGTTGACCTCTAAAGGGTTGGGGTAACCTAATGTGAAATAGCTAGAAGGGAAAGTAAGGCAATGACATTACACTGTGACACCAGGCTAGTTGTTTGGGGAAAACGTTTTTTTTTAAAAGGTAGAATTACAATTGTGTTTGTCCTGATCGATGATCATCACCCTGTGTTATTAGCCAGGGATGAGATTTGAATAAGGTGATTTCCCCACAACTCTATGGACAATGGACAATACATGTTTTGTATCCTAACAGTGTTTGTGTCATGTTCTGACCTTAGTTCCTTTGTTTTTGTCTTTGTTTTAGTATTGGTCAGGGCGTGAGTTGGGGTGGGCAGTCTATGTTTTTCTGTGTTGGTTTTTGAGTTCGGCCTAGTATGGTTCTCAATCAGAGGCAGCTGTCAATTGTTGTACCTGATTGAGAATCATACTTAGGTAGCCTGGGTTTCACTGTTGGTTTGTGGGTGTTTGTTTCCGTGTGAGTGTTTGGGCCACACGGTACTGTTTGGGTTTTGGTTTGTGGGTGTTTGTTTCCGTGTGAGTGTTTGGGCCACACGGTACTGTTTGGGTTTTGGTTTGTGGGTGTTTGTTTCCGTGTGAGTGTTTGGGCCACACGGTACTGTTTGGGTTTTGGTTTGTGGGTGTTTGTTTCCGTGTGAGTGTTTGGGCCACACGGTACTGTTTGGGTTTTGGTTTGTGGGTGTTTGTTTCCATGTGAGTGTTTGGGCCACACGGTACTGTTTGGGTTTTGGTTTGTGGGTGTTTGTTTCCGTGTGAGTGTTTGGGCCACACGGTACTGTTTGGGTTTTGGTTTGTGGGTGTTTGTTTCCGTGTGAGTGTTTGGGCCACACGATACTGTTTGGGTTTTGTTCACATCGTTTATTGTTTTGTTCCAGTGTTCAGTTTGTTTATTAAAAAGACACATGAACACTTACCACGCTGCACCTTGGTCCTCCTCTCTATCTCCAGATGACATCCGTTACAGTTGGACTTTTATACTGAACAAAAATATAAACGCAACATGTAAAGTGTTGGTCCCATGTTTCTAGAGGTGAAATAAAAGACACCAGAAATATTCCATAGACACAAAAAGCTTATTTCTCAACAAACAAAAAATAGCACAAATTTATTTTTCCTTTTAGAAAGCATTTCTCCTTTGCCAAGATACTCCAACCACTTGACAGGTGTGGCATATCAAGAATCTGTTTAAACAGTGTGATCATTAGACAGGTGCACCTTGTGCTGGGGACAATAAACGGCCACTCTGATATGTGCAGTTTTGCCACGCAACACAATGCCACAGATGTCTCAAGTTTTGAGGGAGCATGCAACTGGCATGCTGACTGCAGGAATGTCCACCTTAGCTGTTGACAGAGAATGTCATGTTAATGTCTTTACCATAAGCTACAATGTCGCCTTAGAGAATTGGACAATAAGTCCAACCAGCCTCACATCCACAGCCACGTGTAATCACCCCAGCCCTGGACCTCCACATCCGGCTTCTTCAACTGCGGTATCATCTGAGACCAGCCACCCGGACATCTGATGAAACTGTGGGTTCTCACAACAACATTTTTTTACTGCACAAACTGTCAGAAACCATCTCAGGGAAGCTCCTCTGAGTGCTCGTCGTCATCACCAGGGTCTTGACTTGACTGCAGTTCGGCGTCGTAACCACCTTCAGTGGCTGGAGAAGTGTGCTTTTCACAGATGAATCCCAGTTTCAACTGTACTGGGCAGACATTACTGTAGTATTTACTGTAGTGTTTTTGTGGACATTACTGTAGTAAACTGTAGTATTTACTGTAGTGTTTTTGAACTGAATCCCCCAAAAACATTTCCACTGCATTTCAGCCCTGCCACAAAAGGACCAGCTGACATCATGTCAGTGATTCTCTCGTTAACCTGTTGGATCTCTAGGGGCGCTATTTCATTTTTGGATAAAAAACGTTCCCGTTTTAAGCGCGATATTTTGTCACGAAAAGATGCTCGACTATGCATATTCTTGACAGTTTTTGAAAGAAAACACTCTGAAGTTTCAGAATCTGCAAAGATATTGTCTATAAGTGCCCCAGAACTCATTCTACAGGCGAAACCAAGATGATGCGTCAACCAGGAAATTAGCAGAATTTCTGAAGCTCTGTTTTCCATTGTCTCCTTATATGGCTGTGATTGCGCAAGGAATGAGCCTACACTTTCTGTCGTTCCCCCAAGGTCTTAGCAGCATTGTGACGTATTTGTAGGCATATCATTGGAAGATTGACCATGAGAGACTACATTTTCCAAGTGTCCGCCTGGTGTCCTGCGTGGAATTCGGTGCGCAATTGCCAGCTGCTTGTACTTTTCCATTTGATATAGGGGAGAAACCATGCGTCCAAGAACGATATATCAATGAAGAGATATGTGAAAAACACCTTGATGATTGATTCTAAACAACGTTTGCCATGTTTTCAGTCGATATTATGGAGTTAATTTGGAAAAAAGTTCGCGTTTTGAGGACTGAATTTTCGGTTTTTTTTGGTAGCCAAATGTGATGTATAAAATGGAGCTATTTCTAATACACAAAGAATATTTTTGGAAAAACTGAGCATCTGCTATCTAACTGAGAGTATCCTCATTGAAAACATCAGAAGTTCTTCAAAGGTAAATGATTTTATGTGAAGGCTTTTATGTTTTTGTTGAAATGTTGCGTGCTGGATGCTAACGCTAATGCTAACGCTAAATGCTACGCTAGCTAGCTAATTTTACACAGATTATTGTTTTCCTATGGTTGAGAAGCATATTTTGAAAATCTGAGATGACAGTGTTGTTTACAGAAGGCTAAGCTTGAGAGATGGCATATTTATTTCATTTCATTTGCGATTTTCATGAATAGTTAACGTTGCGTTATGGTAATAAGCTTGAGGCTGTAGTCACGATACCGGATCCGGGTTTGGGAGATCAGAGAGGTTAACACAGGTGTGAGTGTTGACGAGGACAAGGCTGGAGATGAGTTCGAATAACAGACTGGAAGTTTCAAAAGGAGGGTGGTGCTTGGAATCATTGTTCTTCCTCTGTCAACCAAGGTTACCTTCAAGGAAACATGTGCTGTCATCATTGCTTTGCATATTGCTGCCAGTAGGATTGCACCTAAATCAACCATTTATCAAATCATCAAGAACTTCAAGGAGAGCGGTTCAATTGTTGGGAAGAAGGTTTCAGGGCACCCAAGAAAGTCCAGCAAGCACAAGGACCGTCTCCTAAAGATGATTCAGCTGCGGGATCGGGGCACCACCAGTACAGAGCTTGCTCAGGAATGGCAGCAGGCAGGTGTGAGTGCATTTGCATGCACAGTGAGGTGAAGACTTTTGGAGGATGGCCTGGTGTCAAGAAGGGCAGCAACAAAGCCACTTCTCTCCAGGAAAAACATCAGGGACAGACTGATATTCTGCAAAAGGTACAGAGATTGGACTGCTGAGGAGTGTGGTAAAGTCATTTTTTATGATGAATCCCCTTTCCGATTGTTTGGGGCATTTGGAAAAAAGCTTGTCCGGAGAAGACAAGGTGAGCGCTACCATCAGTCCTGTGTCATGCCAACAGTAAAGCATCCTGAGACCATTCATGTGTGGGGTTGCTTCTCAGCCAAGGGAGTGGGCTCACTCACAATTTTGCTTAACCTCTAGCGTCGAGCAATCCCGTATCTGGGAGCGTAATCATAGCCTCAAGCTCATTATCATAACGCAATGTTTCCTATTCATGAAAATCGCAAATGAAATGAAATAAATATATTCAAACACAAGCTTAGCCTTTTGTTAACAACACTGTCATCTCAGATTTTCAAAATATGCTTTTCAACCAAAGCTACACAAGCATTTGTGTAAGAGTATTGATAGCCTAGCATAGCATTAAGCTTAACATTCAGCAGGCAACATTTTCACAAAAACAAGAAAAGCATTCAAAATAATTTACCTTTGAAGAACTTCGTATGTTTTCAATGACGAGACTCTTAGTTAGATAGCAAATGTTCATTTTTTCCCAAAATATTATTTGTGTAGACGAAATACCTCCGTTTTGTTCATCACGTTTGGCTAAGAAAAACACCGGAAAATGCAGTCACTTACAACGCCAAACTTTTTTCCAAATTAGCTCCATAATATCGACATAAACATGGCAAACGTTGTTTAGAATCAATCCTCAAGGTGTTTTTCACATATCTATTCGATAATCTATCAGTGGTGGCAGTTGCCTTCTCATCAGAAGAAAACAGAAAAATACTGCAGCTGGAGATTACGCAATAATTGCGACGGAGGACACCAAGCTACCACCTGGTAGATGTAGTCTCTTATGGTCAATCTTCCAATGATATGCCTACAAATACGTCACAATGCTGCAGACACCTTGGGGAAAACGTAAGCTGACTCCTAGCTCCTTCACAGCCATATAAGGAGTCATTGCCATGAGGCGGTTTCAAAAAATGCGGCACTTCCTGATTGGATTTTTATCTGTTTTTTTTCTGTAACATCAGTTCTGTGGCACTCACAGACAATATCTTTGCAGTTTTGGAAACGTCAGTGTTTTCTTTCCAAAACTGTCAATTATATGCATAGTCGAGCATCTTTTCGTGACAAAATATATTTTTTAAAACGGGAACGTTTTTCATCCAAAAATTTAAATAGCGCCCCCTATATCCAAGAAGTTAAGAACACAGCCATGAATAAAGAATGGTACCAACAACTCCTCCGAGAGCAACTTCTCCCAACCATCCAGGAACCGTTTGGTGACGAACAATGCCTTATCCAGCATGATGGAGCACCTTGACATAAGGCAAAAGTGAAAACTAAGTGGCTCGGGGAACAAAACATAGATATTTTGGGTCCATGGCCAGGAAACTCCCCAGACCTTAATCCCATTGAGAACTTGTGGTCAATCCTCAAGAGGCGGGTGGACAAACAAAAACACACAAATTCTGACGAACTCCAAGCATTGATTATGCAAGAATGGGCTGCCATCAGTCAGGATGTGGCCCAGAAGTTAATTGACAGCATGCCAGGGCGGATTGCAGAGGTCTTGAAAAAGAAGGGTCAACACTGCAAATATTGACTCTTTGCATCAACTTCATGTAATAGTCAATAAAAGCCTTTGACACTTATGAAATGCTTTTAATTATACTTCAGTATTCGATAGTAACATCTGACAAAAATATCTAAAGACACTGAAGCAGCAGAATTTGTGGAAATAAATTTGTCATTCTGTAACGAGATTCTTCCGTCGAAGGAGAGCCGGACCAATACAGCGTGGTTGAAGTTCATGTTTTTTTTAATAAGAAAAACTATACATGAACAAACTACAAAACAATAAATGTGAAAACCCGAAACCAGTCCCGTGTGATACAAACACTGACACAGGAGACAATCACCCACAAAACCCAACACCAAACAGGCTACCTAAATATAGTTCCCAATCAGAGACAATGACTAACACCTGCCTCTGATTGCGAACCATATCAGGCCAAACACAGAAACAGACAAACTAGACACACAACATAGAATACCCACTCAGATCACACCCTGACCAAACAAAACATAGAAACATACAAAGCAAACTATGGTCAGGGTGTGACACATTCTCAAAACTTTTGGCCACGACTGTAGTGTTTGCGTTTTGTTATGTTTGACATTGAGGAAATCTACTGGACAAATACTAAAAGAGCAAATTTTCCATAACCTGTAGGTAGGTAGGTAGAACTGGAGCGTGATTGGAAAGTTCAAAGATTCTGCTCTTTTCTATCGTTGTCATCCCATGGGACGAGGGGAGTAGGCGAGGCAGGAGGCGAAACAGGCAGGGGGCAAGGCAGGCAGGGGGAAAGGCAGGCAGGCAGGGGGCAAGGCAGGCAGTGAGGTGGCAGGCAGGCAGGGAGGGGGCAGGCAGGAGATGAGGTAGGCAGGGGGCAAGGCAGGCAGGCAGGGGGCAAGGGGCAAGGCAGGCAGACAGGGAGGGGGCAAGGCAGGCAGGCAGGGGGCAAGGCAGGCAGACAGGGAGGGGGAAAGGCAGGCAGGGAGGGATTGGGAAAGGCAGGCAGGGAGGGGGCAAGGCAGGCAGGGAGGGGGCAGGCATACAGGGAGGGGGCAAGGCAGGCAGGGAGGGGGAAAAGGCAGGCAGGGAGGGAGCAAGGCAGGCAGGGAGGGGGCAGGCAGGCAGGCAGGCAGGGAGGGGGCAGGCAGGCAGGGAGGGGGCAGGCAGGCAGGGAGGGGGCAGGCAGACAGGGAGGGGGCGAGGCAGACAGTGAGGGGGCGAGGCAGGCAGGGAGGGGGCGAGGCAGCTAGGGAGGGGGCAAGGCAGGGAGGGAGGGGGCAAGGCAGGCAGGGCTGTAAGATAATAAAGGGAACACAGTATGTGGTCTATACTTGGCATGTAGGTTTGAGAATTTGAGAATGGTTGGGATACACGAAAATTAAATACAGTAGTGTAGCTAAAAAAAACTGCAGTGTTTTTGCAGACAGTGTTTTAGTTTTTGCGGACATTGCCGTAGTATTTACTACAGTTTTTATTTTTGCTGCAGATAATACTGTAGTATTTACTATAGTATTCTACAGTATACTACAAAATTATATAGTAATTACTACACATGATCGAGGGATACTACAGTGTGTAATGTATTCCACAGTACTTCAAAATTCTATAGTAAGAACTAGTGTTGGTATACTGCTACTTCTGTGCTTTTTTTTTTTAGATAGGGTGAATTCGGATAGAGTGGGACATCATGTAAATTGGGACAGCTTATTTCTTAGTCTAACAAGAGAAACATTTTACCTATCACTGGGAGTCTGGACTGCATCCTGTGGTGTAGTGGTGCTATTTATTTTGAGAAACCACATGATCAAAATCCCATCATAGAGTTGGGCAGAGCAAGCTTCATACGGGAAGCTCACCCCACGAAGGGTAAGATCAACTGACATAGGGTTTATTTTTTGTAAATGTGAATATGTTTCGATTCCTGCTTTACCAACCATAGCTAGCTAAACACGAGAAGTCTTACAGGCTTTTCCAATGGAGGAAAGAGATCCGGTTTACATTAGAGACCCCCTGTACTTAGGTTAGGCAGGACTCTGCTTCTTGTCCTGTTCATGGTTTCTTCTAGTCCTGTTTGAGTGAACTCAGAAAAAGTGTGACACTTTTAGCATTATACGTCTTCTGTAACCTCTTCAGACGGCAGGGTAGCCTAGTGGTTAGAGCGTTGGACTAGTAATCGGAAGGTTGCAAGTTCAAACCCCCGAGCTGACAAGGTACAAATCTGTCGTTCTGCCCCTGAACAAGCAGTTAACCCACTAAGTAACCCACTAAATAAGAATTTGTTCTTAACTGACTTGCCTAGTAAAATTAAAGTCTGTCTAACATATTAACCCAAAACACGATACATTGCTGAAATCCGCACGATGTTTCCTAGTCATACAACATTGAATTGTCGTTGGGGTACAATTAGGAATATAATATGGGTCCCAGTCTACCAAATGTGAACTGAAAAGATGGTTTTGACTCAGTGTACACAAATGGGTGTGTCGTGCCTACTGTGAATATGATATATACAGTGGGGCAAAAAAAGTATTTAGTCAGCCACCAATTGTGCAAGTTCTCCCACTTAAAAAGATGAGAGAGGCCTGTAATTTTCATCATAGGTACACTTCAACTATGACAGACAAAATGAGAAATTCACATTGTAGGATCTTTAATGAATTTATTTGCAAATGATGGTGGAAAATAAGTATGATGAAAATTACAGGCCTCTCTCATCTTTTTAAGTGGGAGAACTTGCACAATTGGTGGCTGACTAAATACTTTTTTGCCCCACTGTATAAAAACATTTGGGAATTTCAAGAAATGTATCACATGTTGGGTTAATACATTGGATAGATGTCTGAAGAGATTCAACCTTCTAGAACATGAAAAACAGTTTGGTGCTAGAATTTTTGTTACTTTCGGTTCCTTCTGACAACTATGTCTCACGTCATCCACTGATTGAGAGAGGATCAAGTCTGTTTTTCAGCACAGCTGATGTCCCCTTATAGCTCGAGAGCACCGTGCTTGCTCCGTGCCTGCTCCACTTAGTAATTCCTGGCTCTAGCCTTTCCTGTAGAACCACTGCACTCACTGGGAGTCTGGGCTACATGTAGTGGTGCTATTGTTTTAGTTGAGGGGGGCAATTATTATTATTATCATTTTAAATGATGTCAGAATTTCTTCAATCAAAGTTTGTACCGACAGATGTAGCCAGTTGAATAGCCTATCATTATAGAATTTGCATCAAATCCATCCTCCAATTGCCACCTCTGCCTCGGCCCACACATATTGTCTCAAGAAAATGTTATATTGTTAAAACAGGGCGGCAGGGTAGCCTAGTGGTTAGAGCAAACCCCTGAGCTGACAAGGTACAAATCTGTCGTTCTGCCCCTGAACAAGGCAGTTAACCCACTGTTCCTAGGCCGTCATTGAAAATAAGAATTTGTTCTTAACTGACTTGCCTTGTTAAATAAAGGTAAAATAAAATAAAAAATGTAAAAAATTCAAACACCAAGTTAGCCATAGGCTACCTCATTTCAAAATAGGTCATCATCACTATCAATTCTGAATTATAATTATTCACATTTTATCAGTGAAACTTTTAAACTGCATATCCATGCCCACGCTGGTCTCAGAACATTTCGTATTATTCTGTACGGTAATCCGAAACATTCCATTTAGTATGATGTATGGTATGTAATTCCTTTGTGGATGTCCATCACCCATTTTGTATGATATGTTAAGAATTAAAATTCGTATTATATGTTATGAATTTGCAAAACGTACAATATGCTAATGTTAAGTAGCTAGGCTAGGGGCTAGGGTTAAGGCTAGGAGTTAGGTTAAAGAGTTAAGGTTAAAGGTTAAGGTTAGGGATAGGGGAAGGGTTAGCTAACATGCTAAGTAGTTGCGAAGTAGCTAAAAAGTAGTAAGTAGTTGAAAAGTTGCCAATTAGCTAAAATTGTCCGTGATGAGATTTGAACTCGTAACCTTTGGGTTGCTAGACGTTCACGTTATACTGGATTTACTATGTTACGTCTAGTCTATGAGACCATGCTGCCATGCCAATAATTTGTCTGATCTCATATGGATTTAGATTTTATCAGTGATGTAGAGTCCAGTCTTGAGACCACATATTGAGTGTCTCGGTCTTATCTGGGTGTCTGATACATTTGTACTCGGTTTTTACTTGATCTCGGACAGTTAGGACTCATAATTTATTCCCGAGAACAGCCGAGACCAGATTAGTAAAAAACTCATAATTATCAGCTTCCATTCAGTCAGCGCATAAAACTGCTTCGCCAGGCCAAATATATACACTCCTTTCTGGAAACATGAATATTTTAACAGCCTTATCTATTATAGACATGTTTGCGCAGTGGCGAACCTATAGGCTTTCAGTGTGTGACAGGTTCGTGATTCTGAAAGGACTCTTGTAGGAGAGTGCACTTTTTGTAAAACACAAAGGGCCAGTGGCGTAGTGGAGGGTATACGCAGACAGAAACCGTATACCCACTTTTTTTTTCTGTGGGCATTGTGTATAATCACTTCTTAATCCCTACTGATGCGTATCAAGGTAGTGTAGTAGAGGCATACGACTTATCAATGATGTAGTACAATAGAGAAATCATGCACAAAGTAGCGTATACAATCGCAAAGCGCTTGAAATATGTTCACATGCGTGCTGCACACACAGCCTAGTTTCATCAGTGCTATATTTGCACACTACCCCCTTTATTAAGAGAGGGGTGGTTAACGAGGGGTGGAAACTCTATGAAAACCTCTATAAGTCCGTAACAGTAATGGCACAGGGTAACCCCAAACAGTTTCAGCTGGACTTTCACCAAATTATAGAATTAGCCTAGCAGGAGAAGCTCTCCCTTGATAAAGATACCCCCCACCCCGAGCGGGTCAGACCAGACCTCTTCAGCGGAAAGTCAACCTCCCAGCACAGAGTACTACTCCCTCATTGAAATGAAGGATAAATTCACCCAGCTGGAAGTAAGGCAGGTAGAGCTGGAAAAGCAGGTGATTACACTTCAGTCAGCACAGACCCAGACAACAGTCCAGCACAACAACACCCCCTTAACCAGACCCGGAGTGCTGGAGGTGGAGAGAGACATATCTGCACTCTGGACAGTGGTGAGAAAACTTCAACAGGAGAAAGAGCAGGAGCAGGAGAAGAACAGAGCACTAGAGGAGAGGATCAGACTGCTGGAGGAGAGGTTGAGGGGGATGGCGTGTGACAGAGAACAACCCACTAGTGAGGTGGCCACCACCACAGAGAAGCCAGCAGAACAGCCCACCTCAGCACCCGACAAAAGTCTCGACACCACAGCAGAACAGTCCACACCAGACCCTGACCATAGAGTCGATCACAGCAGAACAGACAAATGAAGAACCCCAAGCCCAGCGGCTCTCACCCCCTCTGAGCACCCCCCCTGTCAGCCACCCTGATAGCCCTTCTGCCAACCCCCCCCCCTCCCCCCACACCGACTGAGGACAAACACAAGACACAGATTGTACTCCTTATGGACTCAAATGGGAAATATATAGAAGAAAAAAACCTTTTTCCCAAACACAATGTGTCTAAACTCGGGTGTCCAAACACCCAGCGCGCCCTAGACCTTCTGTCTGAAGACCAACTGGGTCACCCAGCCACATAATAATACACACAGGCACAAACGACCTGAGAGCACAGCAGGAAAGGGTGGCCACAGCACTGAAGGGAGTGATTGAACAGGCTTCTACTTTCCCCAGCTCACAAGTGGTTATCTCCACCCTGCTACCACGAAAATACTTCCACTCTGCCAGAATACAGCGGGTAAACGCAAGTATTTCCCGTGACTGTACCTCAAAACCAAATGTTTTCCTGGCCCACCACTCCACCCTGGGCTTGAACAGCCTCTATGACCAGGTTCACCTCTACAAGGCAGCAGAGCCCACCTTTTCCCGAACTCTAAAGGACATTGCTCTCAAACGTATCCCCAACACTTCACACAGGAGCAACAGATCAATAGACACCCCACCCAGACCAGCGAGACACCCTCCAAGACCTGCAGGACCCCCCCCCTGGACCTACACATAGAGGACCCACGCCAAGAGGAATTACATCCAGACCACAGCACCCCCAGACACATCCACACCCCCACCCCAACCAATCAACACCCCCCCACGTCAACCATGCCCCATTTAGGCCCCCTCAGATCAGACCTATGTCACTCCTGCCCACCCCATGCACCCCACCCCCGCAAAGAGGGCCTCACCATGGAAGTCACGCATACGCCAAGGTAGTGAGCGGGCAAACAAGCCCAACCCCCACTCTTACACTCGCCCAAGCCAATGGCATGTACCAGATGCTCAGCAGGCTCTGCTCACACTTACTGGCCTGAGGCCAAACCACGACCAACAACATTGGACACTTTATGGAACAAAATGCCTTCCCTATATCATCCTAGAATATCCAAGGCCTGAGGTCATCTGCCTTTGGCCTAAAGAGCAGGAACCCAGACTTCACCAAAGAAATTGGTAATACAGACATTGTCATCCTGCAAGAAACCTGGTATAGAGGAGACGGACCCACTGGTTGCCCTCTAGGTTACAGAGAGCTGGTAGTCCCATCCACCAAACTACCAGGTGTGAAACATGGTATAGAGGAGACGGACCCACTGGTTGCCCTCTAGGTTACAGAGAGCTGGTAGTCCCATCCACCAAACTACCCGGTGTGAAACAGGGAAGGGACTCAGGGGGTATGCTCATTTGGTATAGAGCAGACCTAACTCACTCGATTAAATTAATCAAAAAAGGGGGGGGAAATCAATCATTTCCAGGCCCAGGGACATGTACTAGTCTGTGGCGACCTAAATGCCAGAACCGGACAAGAACCTGACACCCCCAGCACACAGGGGGACAAACACCTACCTGCAGGACAAACACCTACCTGCAGGTGATAGCATTCCCTCCCACATATGCCTCCCCCCAGGCACAACTATGACAACATAACCAACAAAACGGGTCACAGCTCCTGCAGGTCTGTCGCACGCTGGGTATGTACATAGTCAATGTTAGGCTTCGAGGGGACTCCTATGGCTAATCTCTTGGCAGTAGTAGTGTAGACTACTTTATCACTAACCTCAACCCAGAGTCTCTCAGAGCGTTCACAGTCAGCCCACTGACACCCCTATCAGACCACAGCAAAATCACAGTCTACTTGAACCGAGCAATACACAATCATGAGGCATCAAAGCCAAAGGAACTAAGTAACATTAAGGAATGCTATAGATGGAAGGAATGCAGTTTGGAAACCTACCAAAAACAATTAGGCAACAACAAATTCAATCCCTTTTAGACAATTTCCTGGGTAAAACGTTCCACTGTAATAATGAAGGTGTAAACTTGGCAGTAGAAAATATTAACAGTATATTTGACCTCTCAGCTTCCCTATCAAATCTAAAAATCTCAAATAGAAAACCGAAGAAAATTAACAACAATGACAAATGTTTTGATGAAGAATGCAAAAATCGAAGAAAGAAATTGATAACCAAAAACATAGAGACCCAGAAAACCTGAGTCTACACAGCCTTCACGATGGTGAATCACTAAAACAATACAGAAATACACCACGGAAAAAGAAAGGAACAGCACGTCAGAAATCAGCTCAATGTAATTGAAGAATCCATAGACTCTAACCACTTCTGGGAAAATTGGAAAACACTAAACAAACAACAACACAAAGAATTATCTATCCAAAATGGAGATGTATGGGTAAACCACTTCTTCAATCTTTTTGGCTCTATAACAAAGAATAAAGAGCAAAAACATATACCTGATCAAATACAAATCTTAGAATCAACTATTAAAGACTACCAGAACTCACTGGTCACTCAATTCCGAATAAAACCCAACTTTGAGAAATTCTCAAGTTGACCATGTTTCTCTCAATCACGGGAGTACAAAGGCTGCAGACCATTGCTGAATCTTTTAACCATACCACGTGGTTAAACTCTTAGACTATCGATACCGACAGAATAAGAACAAGCCTTTGATATAAATTACTAGTCTGCAGCTAGGAATTCGTTATCATTGAACGCGAAAAACGACAACCGCCGAAACATCCATTCTACAACAACATGAATGAATGTCACTCTGAACTATCCACATTAACCACGACAGAGAGAGAGAGAGACGGACAATTCTACAAAATAACCACATTTTCAACACTGATCAAGACGACACACTGAGCGTAAATACTATTGATTGCAATTGTTCCCGAATGAGTGAGCGTTCATGTGTAAATGATTAGCATTTCAATTGTTATAATTATTAACTCTGTAGTGACTTCTTAGTCACTCTTAGTTCCTTTTGTCTAACAAGCCGCCATGCCGGTTTAGCCCACTAGGGCACATTCTCCTATAATTTCTTGTAACCATAGTTACTTAGTTGTTCTGTTTATGCATTTCTGTGAATTACTTAGTTCGTAATAAATGAATGATTTAAGACAATTGATGTATGGATGACTCATAGTGAAGACTGGGTTCGTGCAGATAACCAACAATTTACAACGTTTGGAATGAGACTAACGTAAAAAAATTTAAAAAAAAAAATATTTCACCTTTATTTAACCAGGTAGGCTAGTTGAGAACAACTTCTCATTTGCAACTGCGTCCTGGCCAAGATAAAGCATAGCAGTGTGAACAGACAACACAGAGTTACGCATGGAGTAAACAATTAACAAGTCAATAACACAGTAGAAAAAAAGGGAGTCTATATACATTGTGTGCAAAAGGCATGAGGAGGTAGGCGAATAATTACAATTTTGCAGATTAACACTGGAGTGATAAATTACCAGATGGTCATGTACAGGTAGATATATTGGTGTGCAAAAGAGCAGAAAAGTAAATAAATAAAAACAGTATGGGGATGAGGTAGGTAAAAATGGGTGGGCTATTTACCGATAGACTATGTACAGCTGCAGCGATCGGTTAGCTGCTCAGATAGCAGATGTTTGAAGTTGGTGAGGGAGATAAAAGTCTCCAACTTCAGCGATTTTTGCAATTCGTTCCAGTCACAGGCAGCAGAGAACCGGAACGAAAGGCGGCCAAATGAGGTGTTGGCTTTAGGGATGATCAGTGAGATACACCTGCTGGAGCGCGTGTTACGGGTGGGTGTTGCCATCGTGACCAGTGAACTGAGATAAGGCGGAGCTTTACCTAGCATGGACTTGTAGATGACCTGGAGCCAGTGGGTCTGGCGTCGAATATGTAGCGAGGGCCAGCCGACTAGAGCATACAGGTCGCAGTGGTGGGTGGTATAAGGTGCTTTCGTGACAAAACGGATGGCACTGTGATAAACTGCATCCAGTTTGCTGAGTAGAGTGTTGGAAGCAATTTTGTAGATGACATCGCCAAAGTCGAGGATCGGTAGGATAGTCAGTTTTACTAGGGTAAGTTTGGCGGCCTGAGTGAAGGAGGCTTTGTTGCGGAATAGAAAGCCGACTCTAGATTTGAATTTCGATTGGAGATGTTTGATATGAGTCTGGAAGGAGAGTTTACAGTCTAGCCAGACACCTAGGTACTTATAGATGTCCACATATTCAAGGTCGGAACCATCCAGGGTGGTGATGCTAGTCAGGCGTGCGGGTGCAGGCTGCGAACGGTTGAAAAGCATGCATTTGGTTTTACTAGCGTTTAAGAGCAGTTGGAGGCCACGGAAGGAGTGTTGTATGGCATTGAAGCTCGTTTGGAGGTTAGATAGCACAGTGTCCAAATAATTCATTAATTCGAAGACTAACTGATCAGATATTAAATATCTGAAAGGTTATATCAGGAAATTATAACTTTGTAATCTGAATATTTGTCCTTGGTACCCCGACTTCCTAGTTAATTACAGTTACATGATTAATCAGTTTGATCGCGGAATACTAATTACAGAGAATCTTTGACAAAAAATAAGTCTTCAATGTAATGATAGTAAAGACACGCACTTCTATGTGGAGGTGAAAAGCCACCTTCAGTGACTCCTTAAACTTAAAATTCCTTAAACTTCATCAGGAAAACTTAATCAGGATGTCAACTTCATCATAGGCATCACTTCTGGTCTGTGTACAGAAAAAGGATGGGAGTTTAAAACTTTGTGTTGATTACAGAGGTTGAACAAGAAGACTGTGCTGGATTTTCCTAAGTCTCTTTTTTGTGGCTCCTGACCACATGACTGAACAGTAGTCCAGGTGCAAAACAAAGCCTCTAGGACCTGCCTTCTTAATTTATCACAAGATTCAGTTGAGGTTTAGGGCTTATTGAATGATTTGTCCCAAATACCATACTTTAGAAATATTTAGGACTAACTTATTCTTTGCCACCCACCCACTTTGAAACTAACTGCAGCTCTTTGTTAAGTGTTGCAATCATTTCAGTCACTATAGTAACTGACATGTATAGTGTTGCGTCATCTGCATACATAGACACACTGGCTTTCCTCAAAGCCAGTGGCATGTCATTAGTAAAGATTGAAAAAAGTAAGGGGCCTAGACAGCTGCCCTGGGGAATTCATGTTTACCTGGATTATGTTGGAGAGGCTTTCATTAAAGAACACCCTCTGTGTTCTGTTAGTCAGGTAACTCTCCATAATATAACACTTGTGTAAAGCCATAACACATATGTTTTATAAAACGTGTTTAGTTTCCAAAAGGTATCGAAATTGTCAACAAAAGTTACAACCATTGAACTGCAATAATCACGTAGCCAGTTGTGAAGAGAAATAATCCTGCTAAAGTGTTAAATGCCATTCTTCAGAGAGGGCACAGGTCCAGATATGATGGGTTTTTCATTAGTATCTAGCAGAGTCAATCAGCTCTTTGAAATCCAGTTTCAACTGTTCAGAGCTGCCCTTCACAATGTCATTAAAACCCACATGGACTACGATATAATCAATGTCCATGTCCTGGCATAGTACATTCAGGAGCAGCTTAGTAATGTAATTTACTCGAGCTCCGGAACAGTCACATTTGTTACCATGGAGCTGCCCAAAATCACGGCTGGCTAGAAGTATGAAGAAATCCAGCCACTCCCACGCTTCACAGGATGGTGCAGGCCTCACTCAATCCAGAGCAGGGACAAAGGTTATCGGCGTTTACTTTGAAATCACGAACTCTGGGCAACACCTGCCAGTCAGATAATGAGAAACGACAAAACGGAGATGCAACCAAGCGCGAACGCCATCCAGCCACCGGCGTAGAAAAGGTAAACATTCCACTCTTTGTTTTCCCCAGTTTCTTACGTAGGCTGGCGACCTGCGTGATCAAGGAAGCCAGCTCAAGACTATAATCCTCGGCAAGCAAACAATTGTCGCATTGGATCTCTGAGTGATCCAGTTTGTCCGGAAACAAAGCGTAGTAGATACAGCTCCTACAGCGCTAGAACTATTCATTTACTTTTCCAGAGAAAGATGGCTCCGAACTAATCTGGGACTATCTCTGTTAGCTTAATGGCTAACGTTACCAGCTTAGAGGCTCTTTCAAGCAGACTTTAACCTGTCAGTTGAGAAGGATTCTGGGACAAGATATAGCGGTCCTAGCTGTTAGATGCTAAACACATCGCGGAATCCATGCAAAAACAAATCCATTTTTTTAAACAAATGTATGTTTAAAAAATATTGGTTTTGTTTTAGTTAAAATAACAAACTGAGTGTTTCCAGTATACAGTGTTCAGCTGCATACTCTGATGAGCTGTATGGAAGGTCTTGGAACTCTCATGCAGGCTCAGTTAAAGGAGGCAGCTGTATGGAGAATCTTGGAACTGAAAAGGTGAAGGACTGAGCCAACAGAATGTTATCAAGAGTCATGCCAAGTCAAACAGTTACTGCAAGAGTGGAACAGGCTCCATGTCTCACCAGAGGGATTATTACAAAGGAAAACAGCAAAAAGGACACAAGTTGTGGTAACAAGTCAGTACAGGATTGTTTTACACACTGAAATGGCCCATTTAGGAACACAAAAAGTGTTGAATGCAACATGACATGCATGCAACATGACATTAAACACTTTATCACTAAAGTGTGTAAGTGCATCAAACAAGAGAAAACCAGTGTAATAACTAGGGCCCCAATGCAACATGTTCGGCCTACAGATGATTTCAATTGCCGTTGTGCATTAGGAGAAAAGCCGAGGGGGGCTAAGAGTACATTTGAGTTATTTTAGATAACTTCACAACATTTGCACAAGCCACCTACCCCACCACCAGAAATAAGTAATGGAAAACTATAGCACAAAGATTTTTGAGGACGTTTCCTGAAATAAAATATCATCAAAATCCATCACGATCATGGAAAAGTTGGAGATCAGTCATTCAGAACCTTACAGAACTGTACAGCCAATTCCAGATCCATATCATCCACAGGGGAATCTGGGGGAGAGATTTAACTGTACACTTTTGTCAATGTTGCGCACACTAGATGAAGAGAAAAAAGGCCAACTGGGTTGATTATCTAAACAAGGACATTCAACTGGGGTGATTAGCTAAACAAGGTCATTCACCTGCGGTGATTATCTAAACAAGGTCATTCATGCATATTATTGTACCACTGCGGAAAAGGGAACCACTCCAGCCAAGCAGCAAAATGCTGAGAGAGCTGAGTCTGAGAGCTCAGATGAAGATTATTATCCAGTATTCATCAACAAGCCATGTTGGGATGAAGAGAACAGACAGAGTAGCGCACAGCTAGCACCAGATAGTGAGAAACAGGTAGCACAGGTGTCAGCCTGTCCTCGAGGGAGATGTCGGAGAGGACAGGGGGAAATATGGAAACAGCTGAGGGGTCAGAAACTCAATCATCCCATGATGAAGTGGACACTGATTCATTGGGGTCACCCATGACCTTGCCCCCGATGTTCAGCCCGGCAGAGAAGGCCAAGAGACATTCTAACCTATAACACTTTAGGGCTGCCAAGCTCTTATCAGGATACAAACTAGAGATGCTCAGATTTTTTTTTTTTTTTACCTTTACTAATTACAGAGTGATAATGATCAGTGGGGGTTGCATCTTTGCCCATGTACTGTAGATAGACTGGACATGCTATCTAGTTGTATAGCTGTTAGTCCAGTTTTCTCAGGTGTTCTCATGACCAGCAGCTTTGTTTGTTCTGAGGCCAGTGATTTTTTATTTTTTTTTGCAGGGGGGTGTTGTAAGGGGCTTAATACAGTTCTATTCCAGCCACTAGGTGGCACTCTGATAAAGCCCATGGGAAATAAAGAAGAAACATTTGAGTGGACTGAGGTAGAAGGGGAAAAAACATTTTAAAAATGCTGTAAACTGATGTAACATCGTGCTGACATGATTTCACATTGGAGTTTAAATTATAAACTCATAGAATGTGGAACAAATAGCTAATGGCATTAATAATCAAGAAATATATACATTTTACACTCGCAGCTAGCTAACGCAATAACGGCTGTCAATGCAATGGCTAGTCTGGAGTTAGTCTGAATTGTACCATTACATGTCACATGATAAGCAAACTACTGTCATGGCTTTTCACCCCCCCCCCCCAAAAAAAAAAATATGAACACAGATAAAAATAGCCGATTACTTTCAAGTAGATTGTCTTTGTTTTATTTACCACCTCCACATCCTGGGGAACTACTTCCTGAGATTTGATTGATGGAACAATCCAGCCAATGGTTAGACGGTTGTGGTTTTGGCAGAGAGAACTGATTGTTCAGGAGGTCCTGAAGGTCCTGATCCCAGAGCGCAAATCAAATTTTCACTTGCAAATCTCTTTCTACGAACTTAAATGTTTTGCAAGCTTACGAAACTTTTGGGTAACGTGAAAACTGGGACAGAACTCTGAGCACGTGCATTTTTGATTCACGGCACAATATTCATACTCGTAAATGGACTTTAATTATACTTGCAAATCTTATGGAATTTATTCAAATATATAGTTACAGTTTGCGATTAAGTCTTTCACACGTCGTGATACAAGCAAAGTTCAATTACACATTTGCGAATTGTATTTACAACGCCCAAATCTCAGTGCGCGACCACAAAATGTAAAATACAAACTCACATAGTTCTATCATCGTTATAATCCCATACTTTTATTTTGCTTTTCACGAGAGTGACACATGTAGCTTGTTGTTATTGTTGGCCAATCATTAATCATCAAAGCGGCACTAGGCTACAGTCATAGAGCCTCAGTGTGGGCAAAAGTTAGGAGATATCTAATCAATGGAAGATTTATTTAAAATGATGGAACTAAAAGTTAAAGAAGAAGGATAGGCTATGACGACCAAGAGCCAACAGGTAGACTGCTACTTTATATTCTGAATGGAGTTGTTGTTGTGTGTAACTGTAGGATGAGAAAGTGCATGTTGCCTCAATTAGCCTAGCTAGCTAATTTAACTAGCTTCTCCCGGTTTTGTGCAGTCAAGACAGGTACTATGCAACCATGTTAGATGATAAATAACCTAGCTATGGCAGCTATTAGTGTATTACAGCAAGAGTCTGCTTGGTTTGTTGCGGTCTCTCATCTCTCTCTCTCTCCTCCATGTTCCTGTGTCACTCGCTCACACTCAGAGTAGCCTTCACACAGCATGGCCCCTGCTAGAGGGTTACCTCTCTCTACCTCCTCTCACAGTAGCCTACACACACAGCACGGCCCCTGTTAGAGCGTTACCTCTCTCTACCTCCTTTCCCTTGCACTTTATCAGTTCTGGTTCATAAAGTAGCTTAAAAATTGACATGGTGCTGGAGGGAAATGGTGCTGAGGGAAATGGTGCTGGAGGGCATGGTGCTGGATAATGGCGCCAGAAGGTATGGCGCGGGAGGGAATGGCGCCGGAGGAATGTCGCAGGAGGAATGGCGCAGGAGGGAATGGCGCAGGAAGGATTGACGAAGAAGGGATTGACGTAAAAGGGAATGGCGTGGGAGGGAATGGCGCAGGGGGTGTACGGGCTCCTGACCAATTGTTTCTTTATGGTTACATAATGTTTCTGCCAGTATTTGATATGACTGAACATAGCTACTGGACATCAGAACAGCTATCACTAACCTCCATTTGGACGAGGACTAATACTTAAATGAGTCAGAGGCAAAAGAGATATTGATTATGGCTCACCAGACCAAGATCCCCGAAACTCAAAGAAGAAGGAGACACCACTATATAGAGGCCGGCATGCGGGATACCTGACAAAACTACATTGGAGAATGGATGAGTCGTCTCGAACCTCCGTTCTATTGGCGAACTGGAGAATAAACTGGATGAGCTCCGTTCAAGACTATCTTATCAACGTGATCTGAAGAACTGTAATATCCAATGCTTCTCAGAGTCGTGGCTGAACAAGGGCGTAGTAAATAGAAATTCACTGTAGCTGGTTTTTCTATACATCGGCAGTAAAGAATGGCTATGTCGGGGAAGCTTAGAGGAGTGTGTCTTTTTGTTAATTACAGCTGGTGCACGATCTCTAATATTGAGTCTAGAGGTTCTGCACGCCTGAGTTAGAATACCTCATGATAATCTGTAGACCATAATATTTATCAAGAGATGCAGGCACTAAGACCGCACTCAACCACCTGTATAGTGCCATAAGCAAACAAGAAAATGCTCACCTAGAGGTGGCGCTCTTAGTGGCCGGTGACATTCATGCAGGAAAACTGAAATCCATTTTCTCTCATGTCACCTGTGCAACTAGAGGAAAAAAACTCTGGATTACCTTTACTCCATACAAAGAGATGCATACAGAGCTCTCCCTCGCACTCCTGTTGGGAAATCTGACCATAACTCTATCCTCCTGATTCCTGCTTACAAGCAAAAACTCAAACAGGAAGTACCTGTCACGCCCTTAATATGTAAGGACATCTCTCTCAGCAGACGAAACATTACAAAAAGCTAGCAGCAAAGTAGATTGGTCTCGAAAGTCAGAAAAGCAATAAAATCAATCGCTTACCTATGATGATCTTCGGATGTTTGTACTCATGAGACTATCAGTTACACAAGAAATGTTCCTTTTGTTGCATAAAGATGATTTTTATATCCAAAATACATTCATTTGGTTGGCGAGTTTTGTTCAGAAATCCACAGGCTCGAGTGGTCACGACAGGGCAGACGAAAATTCCAAATAATATCCGCAAAATTCGTAGAAACATGTCAAACGTTTTTTTATAATCAATCCTCAGGTTGTTTTTATAATAAATAATCGATAATATTTCAACCTGACCGTAGCTTTTTCAATAGGAGAGAGAGAGAAAATGTCTGCTCCAAGCTGTTGCGCATGCAAAACTCTGCTGGCACCCAGCCATCCACTGACACGATTTGATCGTTCTCGCTCATTTTTCAGAATAAAAGGCTGAAACTATGTCTAAAGACTGTTCACACCATGTGGAAGCCATAGGGAAAGGATTCTGGTTGATATCTCTTTAAATGGAAGGAAGGCATGCAATAGAACAGGGAGCTTTCAAAATAAGAGGCACTTCCTAGTTGGATTTTCCTCAAGTTTTCGCCTGCAATATCAGTTCTGTTATACTCACAGACAATATGTTTACAGTTTTGTAAACTTTAGAGTGTTTTCTATCCTAATTATATGCATATTCTAGCTTCTGGGCCTCAGAAATAGGCAGTTTCATTTGGGAAAGTTTTTCATCCAAACATCAAAATGCTGCCCCCTACACTGATATAAGATACTTGTATGCTCATGAATGTTTAATATTACGATTATTTATTTTAATTGTGCGCCCTCCAATTTCACTGGGTTCTGCTAGCGGGATGCCTATCAAGACACTAACAGCTTACAGACAGTAGGCAATTATAGTCACAGTTACGAAAACCTAGGATACTAAAGAGGCCTTTCTACTGACTCTGAAAAATACCAAAAGAAAGACGCCCAGGGTCCCTGCTCATATGCGGGAACGTGCCTTAGCCACGATGCAAGGAGGCATGATTACTACAGATGTGGCCAGATGTGGTCATAAATTGCAATGTCCGTACTGTGAGACGCCTAAGACAGCACTACAGGGAGATAGGACGGACAGCTGATCGTCCTCACAGTGCAGACCACATGTAATAACACCTGCACAGGATCTGTACATCTGATCATCACACCTGCGGGACAGGTACAGGATGGCAACAACAACTGCTCTAGATACACCAGGAATGCACAATCCCTCCATCAGTGCACAGACTGTCCACAATAAGCTGAGAGAGGCTGGACTGAGGGCTTGTAGACCTGTTGTCAGGCAGGTCCTCACTAGACATCACAGGGCACAAGCCTACCGTCGATGGACCAGACAGGACTGGCAAAAAGTGCCTCACCAGGGGTGACCGTCGGATTCACGTTTATCGTCGAAGGAATGAACGTTACACAGAGGCCTGTACTCTGGAGCGGGATCGATTTGGAGGTGGAGGTCCGTCACGGTCTGGGGCGATGTGTCAAAGCATCATCGGACTGAGTTTGTTGTCATTGCAGACAATCTCAACGCTGCGCGTTACAGGGAAGACATCCTCCTCCCTCATGTGGTACCCTTCCTGCAGGCTCATCCTGACATGACCCTCCAGCATGACAATGCCACCAGCCATACTGCTCATTCTGTGCATGATTTCCTGCAAGACAGGAATGTCAGTGTTCTGCCATGGCCAGCGAAGAGCCCGGATCTCAATCCCATTGAGCACGTCCAGGACCTGTTGGATTGGAGGGGGAGGGCTAGGGCCATTCCCCACAGCAATATCCAGGAACTTGCAGGTGCCTTGGTGGAAGAGTGGGGTAACATCTCACATCAAGAACGGGCAAATCTGGTGCAGTCTATGAGGAGGAGATGCACTGCAGTGCTCCTGGCCTCCGGTGCATCTCTTGGGTCCAGGATATCCTGCGCCAGCTCTACGCAAGGTATCCCCAGTTTGCCAGCACAGCCCAGTGTGGCCTGTTCCAGCTCCCCGCACTTGCCTTGCTACAGGGGGGATTCAGCCAGAACGCGTTGTACCAGCTCTGCGCTCCAGACCTCCAGTGCGCCTCCACGGCCCAGCATATCCTGCGCCGGCTCTACGCACCATGCCTCGATTGCGCCGTCATAGCCCAGTGCATCCCATCCCAGCTCTCCACACTCACCGAGCTGGTGCTCACCGAGTTGGTGAATGAAGATATCCCTCTAGTGGTGTGGGGGCTGTGCTTTGGCAAAGTGGGTGGGGTTATATCCTTCCTGTTTGGCCCTGTCCGGGGGTGTCCTCGGATGGGGCCACAGTGTCTCCTGACCACACCTGTCTCAGCCTCCAGTATTTATGCTGCAGTAGTTTGTGTCGGGGGGGCTAGGGTCAGTTTGTTCTATCTGGAGTACTTCTCCTGTCCTATTCGGTGTCCTGTGTGAATTTAAGTGTGCTCTCTCTAATTCTCTCTTTCTCTCTTTCTTCCTCTCTCTCGGAGGACCTGAGCCCTAGGACCATGCCCCAGGACTACCTGACATGATGACTCCTTGCTGTCCCCAGTCCACCTGGCCGTGCTGCTGCTCCAGTTTCAACTGTTCTGCCTTATTATTATTCGACCATGCTGGTCATTTATGAACATTTGAACATCTTGGCCATGTTCTGTTATAATCTCCACCCGGCACAGCCAGAAGAGGACTGGCCACCCCACATAGCCTGGTTCCTCTCTAGGTTTCTTCCTAGGTTTTGGCCTTTCTATTGAGTTTTTCCTAGCCACCGTGCTTCTACACCTGCATTGCTTGCTGTTTGGGGTTTTAGGCTGGGTTTCTGTACAGCACTTTGAGATATCAGCTGATGTATGAAGGGATATATAAATACATTTGATTTGATTTGATTTGAATGGGTATCCAGCCAGGATGTGTTGTGGCAGCTCCCCGCACCAGGTTTCCTGTACGTCTCCTCAGTCCGTTGAGACCTGTTCCGGCTCCACGTACGAAGCCTCCAGTGATGATCCATGGTCCAAAGCCTCCAGTGATGATCCATGGTCCGAAGCCTCCAGTGATGATCCATGGCACGAAGCCTCCAGTGATGATCCATGGCCCGAAGCCTCCAGTGATGACCCATGGCCCGAAGCCTCCAGTGATGATCCATGGCACGAAGCCTCCAGTGATGATCCATGGCCCGGAGCCTGTAGTGATGATTCATGGCACGAAGTCTCCAGTGATGATCCATGGCCCGGAGCCTATAATGATGATCCATGGCACGAAGCCTCCAGTGATGATCCATGGCCCGGAGCCTATAGTGATGATCCATGGCACGAAGCCTCCAGTGATGATCCATGGCCCGGAGCCTGTAGTGATGATTCATGGCACGAAGCCTCCAGTGATGATCCATGGCACAGAGCCTGTAGTGATGATTCATGGCACGAAGCCTCCAGTAATGATCCATGGCCCGGAGCCTGTAGTGATGATTCATGGCACGAAGCCTCCAGTGATGATCCATGGCCCGAAGCCTGTAGTGATGATCCATGGCAGGAAGCCTCCAGTGATGATCCATGGAACGGAGCCTCCAGTGATAATCCAGGGTACGGAGCCTCCAGTGATAATCCAGGGTACGGAGCCTCCAGCGACGGTCCCAGTTCGGAGCCCCCAGCAACGGTCCGGAGCCTCCGGCGACGATCTGCGGTCCTGAGTATCCGGCGACGATCCACGGTCCGGTTCCTCCGGCAACGATTCACTGTCCGGAGTATCCGGCGACGATCCACGGCCCATTTCCACAGAAGCGGAGGGATCAGCGTAGGGAGCGGGAGCTAAGTCCCGAACCGGAGCCGCCACCAAGGGTAGATGCCCACCCGGACCCTCCCCAATAGGTTCAGGTTTGCGGCCGGGAGTCTGCACCTTTGGGGGGGGGGCGTACTATCACGCCCTGACCTTAGAGAGACATTTTATTTCTCATTTTGGTTAGGTCAGGGTGTGATTTGGGGTGGGGTGGGGTGGGCATTCTATGTTTTCTATTTCTTTGTTGTTTTTGCCATGTGTGGTTCCCAATCAGAGGCAGCTCTCTATCGTTGTCTCTGATTCGGGATCATATTTAAGTTGTTGAAACTGTTCACTTCTGTTTTTTCTGCTTTGTCATTTTGTTGCGAGGCTCGTGACAACTGTGAAACACTATCATTCCACTATACTGCAGTTGCTAGAGCCGTTTTTGTAATTGTAAATTAATTATATGTACGCGTTGATTCTTGAAGAATATAACTTATAAATTCTCCCAAGCTTAGTTCAGCTGTCGTACACCATCAGACTCCAAAATATAAGCTCGTTCTACACCAATGTTTGTAAACAAAGTACATGTAAACAAACACGGTATAAAAAATAATCCTGTGTCTAACCAAATCCTTTCTGCCACAGGACCCTGGGGTCGACTGGGCTGCTACAAAATGGAAATTCGAAAGCCACAAACAACACATTATCACAGGCAGAAGGGGGATTTAAGAAAATAATCAATCAATTTGTTGCAATGGATTCATCAGTACACATTGACACTGACACATCGACAATGACGCTGTAGTCGAGGGAAAGGTGATCCACAATATCATAACGTCTAGAAAAGAAAATTCGACATGACATCATGCTTTCCTTATTGACAGATGTAAGTCAAATGAACCCCAAGAAATACATATTCTCAAGTTCGAAAAATAGTATTTTCAACTTTCACTTAGACCTGAAAATGAATGTGATTTCAACGTCATACAAAAAACATTGTCAATGTCCAGCAGAGTAGTTTCTTTCCAACATCCGTATAAATACATATTTTCAACGTCCGTAAAAATAGGTATTTTCAGCTTTCGCTTAGAATTAAAAATGTATGTGACTTCAACGTCAGACAAAGACGTCTTTTCAATGTCTTTTCAACATGTTTTCAACATAGCACATGTCTATTTTAAAACGATAATGCCAAGGATAAATAACTGCAGTTGAGTGTATAGAGTGCAGAGTTGAATACAACTCAAGGCAGGAAGACAAAGAGATGATTAAATACAACCATTACAGAACATCTCCTAGGATAAATGCTATCCTGCCACGAGAGAAACATTTAACCTAGAGTTGCAGCTGTTCAATAGGACAATGGATAGCATGTTATTTAAACAAGTTCTTCCATTGCTGTATGTGTTACAAATACAAACTAACATGACATTCTGGCCCTGTCAGTAGTTTCCAAATGTGTTGCATACCTGCTCTCAATGTCATGTAATATTCAAGAAAAACATTCGTAGCTACATGGACATACGTCTAATCCTACATTGATACCTGGAACTCATTCATGAATGTGTCAGAGCCCCAAGCGGACGTCATCATCCGCCCTGGGTTCGAATACCATTAGAAATATTTCCAAATGCTTAATTGGTGCACAAATGAGCTTGCCTGGCTTAATGGACACGTTGAATAAATCCAAAACTGCAAACTCTGTCTATCTGCCACTCTCCAGGTAGACTAGAGCAAACCCTCAAAGGTGTCAAATAGTATTTGAACCCAGTTCTGTCCGCAAAGGCATCGGACCCATAGCTGAGACTGGTGTTTCTCATGAGACATTAGCATAGGAGGTGAGTCAAAGAGAGCAGCCACCGGGTTTATGGTGAACCGAACTCTGGCCACTCTGAATATGGACAGAATGACAGATGGTTCTGGTGATGTGTAAATTAATCTATGACACTGTCTGAACTCAGAGAGACGTTCCAGTCAACTGCTTATTTTAGTATTTTCTAACAAAAAGGCAATGTATGGCAATGTCCTCAAGTTAGCATGCCATAATTATTCATGAATGAATCATGAAAGGGGTAGTGTGTAGCTCAATGACTTGTTTTGAAGTTACTTTGAGATGATTTGGGCATTACGTTTAAAAGCATTCTAACTGTGAACATTGTGCAGTGGTGCATAGATTATTTAATTAAAATCCTTTTCTGAAATTAGTTTTCTTAACTGTGATAGATTACTAAATACTTCTCCCATCATACTGACATTGACTGGCAGTCAATAATTGCATATTATACAGACAGACTGGTGTTGTTCAGTGTGGCTGAAGAAATTAGCATTGCTCAGGGAGGGAGTCTGTTTTTTGCTTTTGGTTAGCTAGCGCCACAGGAGCATGACATATCTGTTTGTGACGGCTAGAATCGAGTGGCTAGCGAGGGCTGTATAGCTCTTGCTGCTGTGCTTTTTATTTTGTGGCAGAGAGAAATCAAACACTGTTGTGATTAAAAGGGATTTTTTTCTCGCGGCCTCCCCTCCCCTCAGTATTATTTGTACTGGGATTCCAGTTTCTAATCTCGCTTTCCAGACACATTTTAATCTGTTCCGGTGAATCTCTCTCTCCTCTCAGATTTGTCTGTCGACAGTTTGTGTTTTGTGGTGGCTGTGGACAATGTGTGATTTGAGAGGCAGCCAATGCAATGTAAACAGCAACTGGCAGGGTCTACCGAATATGTGACCTGTTAGTTCACTACTAAATTCGCAAAGCTCGTATAGCAGATTATTTTGTCCAGTATACAATGAATCGGTCCATAATCTGTCAGCCACAAGTGATTGTATTTCCAATACTCAGGCAATTGTGTTCCACCAGCATTTCACAAGTCATACAAGCCATTGAATGTTGTTTTTTTATACAGCAGTTAATTATACATTTAACATTAATTAAACCTTCAAAAAAATCTAGATACATTTTTATATGGTCTAAAATTTGGCAGAATACTGTATATTCCCTTTATGAGGTTGTCACGTTCGTCGTATGGAGGAGACCAAGGCGCAGCGTAATTATTATTCTTTTTAAAATTTTACCTTTATTTAACCAGGCAAGTCAGTTAAGAACAAATTCTTATTTTCAATGACGGCCTAGGAACAGTGGGTTAACTGCCTTGTTCAGGGGCAGAACGACAGGTTTGTACCTTGTCAGCTCGGGGATATGAACTTGCAACCTTTCGGTTACTAGGCCAACGCTCTAACCAACGCTCTAACCACTACATACTTTTAATAAAGAAGAAGAACACTTAACAAACTATACAAAAACAACAACCGTGACGCTATAATAATATTAGTGCCGACACAGGCAACTAGACATAGACAATAACCCACGAAATACCCAAAGAAGATGGCTGCCTAAATATGGTTCCCAATTAGAGATAACGATAAACAACTGCCTCTAATTGAGAACCAATCCAGGCAACCATAGACATACATCAACACCTAGATAGTAAATGACCCCATAAACCTACAAAACCCCTAGACAGTACCAAAAACACATACATCACCCATGTCACACCCTGACCTAACCAAAACAATAAAGAAAACAAAGAATACTAAGGTCAGGGCGTGACAGAGGTCTGAATTAATTACATTCTGTTTCAGTCACTTATGTAGTGTTTGAAATTGGACATTCAGTATAAAACCACACCTTAAAGTCTATCGTAGTCCATCCAATGGATGTTCAAACTTAAAGCTAGAATACATACATGGTGAAACTGGCACATCATTGTATGTGCAATAGAACAACAACAGCAAGAAACTGAAAATAATGTACCATGCTTCCGGACACACGTTTCATCAACAAAATAAAAAACAATAACAACGTTGCTAGGGCGAACTGTTTTTAATGTGAATTTCCTTTCATAATAATAATAATCATCTGGGGCTGTGAGGCAGCCCCGTAGCACTCTAAAATATGGCTGATATTATTATCCTCCATAAAGTGCTGAGTGCCTATGATTAAAGAGAATGATAAACAAGTCCTCACTTAAGTGAATGGACCATTCCCTCTACTGAAGAAATATGGGCTAACGACAGTGCCCAACAGAACCAGGGTCAGTTTTGACAAGACAATTACCCACCTGTCAAAATAATTAATACATTTTAAATGCAGAGGTGTAAAAGACAAAACAAGGAAAATGAAATAATGAATCAAAGGGGACATCAGAAGGGAAGAAAGAGGTCTGGATCGCACTTTGACCTCCTGGCGTTAACACCACCTTCATTCGTTTTTTTTCTCTTCTCCCAGCATGCGGCTCCGAGAAAATACTTCTGTAGCAGAGAGATGAAGTAAGCAGCTGGTTAATAAAAAATATATATATGTATATATATATATTTTTAAATAAAATAAAACAACCAGGGGTGCATGCTCCATCACCTCTTGTCCTCTCTGTTCACCCATGACTGCATGTCCAAGCACGACTCGCAACACCATCATTAAGTTTGCCGACAACACAACAGTGGTTGGCCTGATCACCAACAAGGATGAGACAGCCTATAGGGAGGAGGTCAGAGATCTGGCAGTGTGGTGCAGGGATAACGACCTCTCCCTCACTGTGATCAAGACATACAGGAAAAGGAGGACCAAGCACGCCCCCATTCTCACTGACGGGTCTGTAGTGGAGCAGGTTGAGAGCTTAAAGTTCCGTGGGGTCCACACCACCAACAAACTATCGTGTTCCAAACACACCACGACAGTCGTGAAGAGGGCATGACAACGCCTATTCCCCCTCAGGAGACTGAAAAGATTTGGCATGGGTCCCCAGATCCTCAAAAAAGTTATACCGTCGAGAGCATCACTGCCTGGTATGGCAACTGCTCATCCTCTGACACCAAGGCACTACAGAGGGTAGTGCGTATGGCCCATTACATTACTGGGGCCAATCATCCTGCCATCCAGGACCTCTATACCAGGCGGTGTCAGAGGAAGGCCCTAAAAATTGCCAAAGACTCCAGCCACCCTAGTCATAGACTGGTCTCTGCTACCGCACGGCAAGTGGTACCAGAGCGCCAAGTCTAGGTCCAAAAGACTTCTTAACAGCTTCTACCCTGAAGCCATAAGACTAATGAACAGCTAATCAAATGGCTACCCAGACTATTTGCACTGTCACCCCACGCCCATATTTACACTGCTGCTGCTATCTGTTTATTGTCTATACAAAGTCACTTTACGTGTACCTACATGTACATATTACCTCAATTACGTAGACTAACCTGTGCTCCCGCACATTGACTCTGTACCGGTACCCCCTGTATCATGCACATTTCCTTGAATCCAAGATGGCGTAGCAGTCAGACATCTTTGTCTTTGTCTTGTCCCATGTGTATATATATTTTTCTTCGCGTTCTTTTTAATATTTTTCCTAAACCTCAACTTTAAAATACTCTCCTGCAACCCACCTCACCCAATGTGGTGTGAACCGGGTTTTTTTCCCCCTAAAGTTTTTATATTTACCTCCGAACTGGAATACCTCAACTGAAGCTAGCTAGCTAACTAGCTACCAGCTATCAGTCAGTTAACCACTGCTAGCGGTCATCAGCTAACCTTTAGCTCGGAAAGCTCTCTCCAGTTCGAACAACGCGTTTCAAACCAGAGCATACCAGACCTATTTTTCTCTCCATATCCCCGAATTCCTACCACAAACTCTGAACCTTTTCATCTGGATCATCACAGCTAGCTAACCGCAACCAGGGTTGACTACTCCTGGCTAACGTTTCCATCCCGGAGCTAGCACCAACTAGCCTTTGGCTAGCCCATGCTAGAACCATCTCCCGGCTCACTCCTGGGCTACAATATCCGGACCCCTTCTACTGCCGGAACGGTGCACAAAACCCCGCCGATCCTCTACGACTGGAATACCAACATAGTCTGCCCGAGGATTCCAACAGGCCCCTCAGGCCCGCTGAAGGCCCATTCTGCTAATCTGCTAGCTACCTAGAGCTACTTGGAACCCTACTAATTCCACGACTGGTCTTTCGGCGTCACCGCACGAAGAGGCAAAAACAGACTTACCCCCATCGCGACGTCCCCCAAAGGCTAACTTGCTAGCCCTGGTCTTCTAACTGCTAGCCCCTGCTAACTGCTTGATTGCCTGCCCCGGTCTGCTAACTGCTAGCCCCTGCTAACTGCTTTGCTTGCTAACCCGGACTGCTAACTGCTAGCTTGTTTAGCCCCGGCCTACTAACTGTTAGCGTGTTAGCTTCGGCCTGCTAACTGTCTGAATCGCCGTGTTCCCAGTCAGCCCAACCACTCACTGGACCCATATGTTCACTTGGCTATGCATGCCTCTCTCTAATATCAATATGCCTTGTCCATTACTGTCCTGGTTAGGGATTACTGTCTTATTTCACTGTAGAGCCCTTAGCCCTGTTCAATAGGCGTTAACCAACCATGTTGTGCCACCTCCTACATATGCGAAGACATCACCTGGTTTAAACGTCTCTAAAGACTATATCTCTCTCATCATTACTCAATGCCTAGGTTTACCTCCAATGTACTCACATCCTACCTTAGCTTTTACACTATGCCTTTAATCTATGCTATCGTGCCCAGAAACCTGCTCATTTTACTCTCTGTTCCGAACGTGCTAGACGGCCAGTTCGAATAGCCTTTAGCCGTACCCTTATCCTACTTCTCCTCTGTTCCTCTGGTGATGTAGAGGTTAATCCAGGTCCTGCAGTGCCTAGCTCCACTCCCACTCCCCAGGTGCTCTCATTTGTTGACTTCTGTAAACATAAAAGCCGTGGGTACATGCATGTCAACATCAGAAGCCTACTCCCTAAGTTTGTTTTACTCACTGCTTTAGCACACTCTGCCAACCCGGATGTCTTAGTCGTGTCTGAATCCTGGCTTAGGAAAACCACCAAAAACCTTGAAATCTCCATCGCTAACTATAGCATTTTCCGTCAAGATAGAACTGCCAAAGGGGGCAGTGTTGCAATCTACTACAAAGATAGCCTGCAGAGTTATGTATTACTATCCAAGTCTGTACCCAAACAATTCAAGCTTCTACTTCTAAAAATTCACCTTTCCAGAGACAAGTCTCTCACTGTTGCCGCTTGCTATAGACCTCCCTCTGCCAACAGCTGTGCCCTCGATACCATATGTGAATTGATTGCCCCCCATCTATCTTCTGAGCTCGTGCTACTAGGTGACCTAAACTGGGACATGCTTAACTTCCCGGCCATCCTACAATCCAAGCTTGATGCCCTCAATCTCACACAAATTATCAATTAACCTAAACTCCAAATCCGTAAACATAATAGATCGAATAGTCGAATAGCCCCCGTGATATGTAACTTTGGAGGGAAGTTAGGAACAAATATACACAGGCAGTTAGGAAAGCTAAGGCTTGCCTTTGCAAACAGAAATTTGCATCCTGTAGTACTAACTCAAAAAAGGTGTGGGACACTGTAAAGTCCATGGAGAATAAGAGCACCTCCTCCCAGCTGCCCACTGCTCTGAGGCTAGGAAACACTGTCACCGCCGATAAATTGAGAATTTCAATAAGCATTTCTCTACGGCTGGCCATGCTTTCCACCTGGCTACCCCTACCCCGGTCAGCTGCCCGGCACCCTCCACAGCAACCCGCCAAAGCCCCCACCATTTCTCCTTTACCCAAATCCAGATAGCTGATGTTCTGAAAGAGCTGCAAAATCTGGACCTCTACAAATCAGCCGAGCTAGACAATCTGAAACCTCTCTTTCTAAAATTATCTGCCGAAATTGTTGCAACTCCGATTACTAGCCTGTTCAACCTCTTTCATATCGTCTGAGATTCCTAAAGATTGGAAAGCTGCCGCGGTCATCCCCCTCTTCAAAGGGGGTGACACTCTATACCTAAACTGCTACAGACCTATATCTATCCTACCTATATCTATCCTACCCTGTATTTCTAAGGTCTTCGAAAGCCAAGTTAACAAACAGAATTCTGACCATTTCGAATCCCTCCGTACCTTCTCTGCTATGCAATCTGGTTTCAGAGCTGGTCATGGGTGTACCTCAGCCAATGTCCTAAATGACATCATAACCGCAATCGATAAGAGACATTTGTAACGGCATTCCTCCTCCTCTTCTGAGGATGAGAAGCGAGAAGGATCGGAGGACGAATGCGCAGCGTGGTAAGTGTCCATAACGTTTATTTAAAGACATAAACTGAACACTACAAAACAATAAACGTGAAACGAACGAAACCGAAACAGTACCGTGTGGCAACAAACACACACAGGGAAAACAAACACCCACCACTCAAAAGTGAAACTCAGGCTACCTGAGTATGATTCTCAATCAGAGACAACTAACGACACCTGCCTCTGATTGAGAACCATACTAGGCTGAACTCAAAACCCCAACATAGAAAAACACACATAGACTGCCCACCCCAACTCACGCCCTGACCATACCATAAAGACAAAACAAAGGAAATAAAGGTCAGAACGTGACAACATTACTGTGCAGCCGTATTAATCGACCTGGCCAAGGCTTTTGACTCTGTCAATCACCACATTCTTATTGGCGGAATCGACAGCCTTGGTTTCTCAAATGATTTCCTCGCCGGGTTTACCAACTACTTCTCTGATAGAGTTCTGTGTGTCAAATCAGAGGGCCGGTTGTCCGGACCTCTGGCTGTCTCTATGGGGGTGCCACAGGGTTCAATCATCTGGCCGACTCCCTTCTCTGTATACATCAATGATGTTGCTCTTGCTGCTGGTGATTCTCATGTACACCTCTACGCAGACGACACCATTCTGTATACTTCTGGCCCTTCTTTGGACACTGTGTTAACTAACCTCCAGACGTGGGCAACTACAAATACCTAGTTGTCTGGTTAGACTGTAAACTCTCCTTCCAGACTCACATTAAGCATCTCCAATCCAAAATTAAATCTAGAATTGGCTTCCTATATCGCAACAAAGCAACCTTCACTCATGCTGCCAAACATACCCTCGTAAAACTGACCATCCTACCGGTCCTCGACTTCGGTGATGTCATCTATAAAATAGCCTCCAATACTCTACTCAACAAACTGGATGTAGTCTATCACAGTGCCATCCATTTTGTCACCAAAGCCCCATACACTACCCACCATTGCGATCTGTACGCTCTCGTTGGTTGGCCCTCGCTTCATACGTGTCGCCAAACCCACTGGGTCCAGGTCATCTACAAGTCTCTGCTAGGTAAAGCCCCAGCACCCACTCGTAGCACGCACTCCAGCAGGTATATCTCACTGGTCACCCCCAAAGCCAATTCCTCCTTTGGTCGTCTTTCCTTCCAGTTCTCTGCTGCCATTGACTGGAACGAACTGCAAAAATCTCTGAAGCTGGAGACTCATATCTCCCTCACTAGCTTTAAGCACCAGCTGTCAGAGCAGCTCACAGACCACTTCACCTGTACATGGCCCATCTATCTACCTACCTCATCCCCATACAGTTTTTATTTATTTATCTTGCTCCTTTGCACCCCAGTATCTCTACTTGCACATTTATCTTCTGCACATCTACCATTCCAGTGTTTAATTGCTATATTGTAATTACTTCGCCACCTGCTCCTTTGCACCCCAGTATCTCTACTTGCACATTCATCTTCTGCACATCTACCATTCCAGTGTTTATTTGTTATATTGTAATTACATGGCCTATTTATTGTCTTAACTCCCTTATCTTACCTCATTTGCACTCACTGTATGTAGATTTTTTGTTTTCTTTTGTTCTACTGTATTATTGACTATGTTTTGTTTATTCCATGTGTAACTCTGTGTTGTATGTGTCGAATTGCTACGCTTTATCTTGGCCAGGTCGCAGTTGCAAATGAGAACTTGTTCTCAACTAGGCTACCTGGTTAAAGAAAGGTGAAATTAAAAATTAAAAATTAAAAGATGTCCTAACCGACTTGCTCAATCTATAGTTTGTTAACAAGAAATGTGTGAAGTGGTTGAAAAAACTAGTTATAATGACTCCAACATAAGTGTATGTAAACTTCCGACTTCAACTGTAGCTAAGTGAGGCGGTCCTGAAAGGTCACTGGGTTTTTGACAGAGATAAAATACAATTTTATTACATTTTATTTGACACATAAATCAAATACAACAGGTGTTAGAGGTAGTAGATCTAACAGTGAAATGCTTACTTACAAGACCTTAACCAACAATGCAGTTTAAAGAAGAATAAAGTGTTTTGAAAGTATTTACATTTATTTACTAAAATTTACTGAAGTAATACATCAAAAATAAAAATAAAATAACAGTAATGAGATTACACACAAGTAATTTTTCCTATAATTGTTTACAGACAGATTATTTCACTTATAATTCACTGTATCACAATTCCAGTGAGTCAGAAGTTTACATGCAGTAAGTTGACTGTGCCTTTAAACAGCTTGGACAATTCCAGAATATGATGTCATGGCTTTAGAAGCTTCTGATAGGCTAATTGACATCATTTGAGTCAATTGGAGGTGTACCTGTGGATGTATTTCAAGGCCTACCTTCAAACTCAGTGCCTCTTTGCTTGACATCATGGGAAAATCAAAAGAAATCAGCCAAAAAATTGTTGATTTCCACAAGTCTGGTTCATCCTTTGGAGCAATTTCCAAACGCCTGAAGGTAACACGGCCATCTGTACAAACAATAGTACATCAGTATAAACACCATGGGACCACGCAGCCGTCATACCGCTCAGGAAAGAGACACGTTCTGTCTCCTGTAGATGAGCGTACTTGGTGGGAAAAGTGCAAATCAATCCCAGAACAACAGCAAAGGACCTTGAGGAAACAGGTACAGAAGTATCTATATCAACAATAAAATGAGTCATATATCGACATAACCCGAAAGGCCGCTCAGCAAGGAAGAAACCACTGCTCCAAAACCAGCATAGAAAAGCCAGACTACGGTTCGCAACTGCACATGGGGAAAAAGATCATACTTTTTGGAGAAATGTCCTCTGGTCTGATGAAACAAAAATATAACTGTTTGGCCATAATGACCATCGTTATGTTTGGAGGAACAAGGGGGAGGCTTGCAAGCTGAAGAACACCATCCCAATCATGAAGCACGGGGGAGGCAGCATCATGTTGTGGGGGTGCTTTGCTGCAGGAGGGACAGGTGCACTTCACAAAATAGATGGCATCACGAGGGAGGAAAATTGCGTGGATATATTGAAGCAACATCTCAAGACATCAGTCAGGAAGTTAAAGCTTGGTCGCAAATGGGTCTTCCAAATGGACAATGACCCCAAGCATACTTCCAAAGTTGTGATAAAATGGCTTAAGGACAACAAAGTCAAGGTATTGGAGTGGCCATCACAAATCCCTGACCTCAATCCTATAGAACTGAGTCAGGCCTACAAACCTGACTCAGTTACACCAGCTCAGTCTGGAGGAATGTTCCAAAATTCACCCAACTTATTGTGGGACGATTGTGGAAGGCTACCTGAAACATTTGACCCAAGTGAAACCATTTAAAGGCAATGCTACCAAATACTAATTGAGTGTATATAAACTTCTGACCCACAGTGAATGTGATGAAAGAAATAAAAGCTGAAATAAATAATTCTCTCTACTATTATTCTGACACTTCACATTCTTAAAATAAGGTGGTGATCCTAACTGACCTAAGACAATTTTTGCTAGGATTACATGTCAGGATTTGTGAAAAACTGAGTTTAAATGTGTTTGGCTAAGGTGTATGTAAACTTCCGACTTCAACTATGTATGTATGGGTTATGGCTTCTCCCTTCCATTTCCCTGTGTAACAGTTTAGCTTCCGTCCCTCTCCTTGCCCCTACCTGGGCTTGAACCAGGGACCCTCTGCACACGTTGACAACAGCTACCCTCGAAGCATCGTTACCCATCACGCCACAAAAGCCGTGGCCCTTGCAGAACAACTACTTCAAGGTCTCAGTAACGTCACCGATTGAAACGCTATTAGCACGCACCATCACTAACTAGCTAGCCATTTCACATCCGTTACACTTGTACACTGAAAAAAATTGGTTCTTAAATGGTTTATCCTCGGCTCTTAAAGTTCATTGGAAAACTCTTGTCTGAGAAATAACTTTTGAGTTAAGGGTGGGGTTCTTGGCATGGCATGTAGGGTTCTTCAGAATTCTACAATGCTCTTGAAATGTATGCCTGCAGATGTGCCCCTTTCGTAGCACACAGCAAATTATGCCAGTGTTTTCAGTGTAACATTTCTGGTCTTGATTCAAGAGTTAAATTAAACACTGTAACTAGTTAAATTAACACTCAGGGGTGTAAAAGTACCCAGTGTTAGTGTTACTCCCATCATTATCATATTTCCCAGCATGCTCTATTGCGGGTTGATTTTCTATTTTTATATATCTTTGTTTTTGCATGCACAGTACATTGCTTAATTTATCTTATGCTACTCAAATAAGAATATACATTTTTCTAAACTATTCCAAATGTTGGATATCCCCACTCTGGCTGGATTCCAATAGGAATTACACAACACTTTGCAACCCAGTATAATTTGATGTGGCCTGTAAACTACGAGTTTCAGAACTGCATACTCACCAGACATGTCTCCCATTGAGCATGTTTGGAATGCTCTGGATTGACCGCGTAAAACAAAGCCTTATGAAATACACTCGCTACTGAGCGCTCTGAAGCAGGTTTTCATCAAGGATCTCTTTGTCCTTTGCTCAGTTCATCTTTCCTCGTGATCCTGACTAGTCTCCCAGTCACTGCCACTGACAAACATCCCCACAGCATGATGCAACCACCACCATGCTTCACTGTAGGGATGGTATTGGACAGGTGATGAGCGGTGCCTGGATTCATCCAGATGTGACGCTTGGCATTGAAGCCAAAGAGTTCAATCTTTGTTTCATCAGACCAGAGAATCTTGTTTCTCATGGTCTGAGAGCCATTTAGGTGCCTTTGGCAACTCCAAGTGGGTTGTCTCCTTTGCATAGAGTTGATCAGGCTGTCGATTGTGACCTGTAAATACTGTTCTTCAATGACTGTGCGAAGTTGCTGGATATTTTCTGGAAATGGAACACGCTGTCATACACATCGTGGTTGTGAGGCGGGTTGGACGTATTGCCAAATTCTCTAAAATGACATTAGAGGTTGCTTATGGTAGAGAAATTAACATAAAATTATTTGGCAAGAGCTCTAGTGGCCATTCCTGCAGTCAGCATGTCAATTGCACGCTCCCTCAAAACATGATACATCTGTGCTGCCCCGCCAAGCAAAAAGGCAGTAGCTGCTCATTAGGTCGAAAATGAGTTAATGTCAATTTTGCTACATTAAATACATGCTCAATCACGTGGACAAGTATCCTGCCTCTATTGTATTGTGTTTTGGAGAAAAGGGGGGTCATGTTAGCAGTAACTGTATAAAGTTACTGTGAAACCAAGGTAAATAAAAGCAATTTTTTTGCTTGGTAGGGCAGTGTGGCATTGTGCTGTGTGACAAAACTGCACATTTTAGAGTAGTCTTTTATTGTCCACAGTACAAGGTACACCTGTGTAATGATCATTCTGTCTAAGCAGCTTGTTTATATGTCACACCTGTTAGGTGGATGGATTATCTTGTCAAAGGAGAAATGCTCACTAACAAGAATGTAAACAAAGTTGTGCACAAAAGTTGAGAGAAATACGTTTTTTGTGAGTTTGGAACATTTCTGGAATCTTACATTTTTTGATGTTATTTATTTGAACCAAAGCAAGTAAGTGACAACAATACAGATGTAGAAAATAAAAACAGTGTGAATTGTACCAAAACTTCCTGTTTGCATCACAGCTGTCGTGATTATTATAATCGGATACATAAGGAGAAAAAGAGACCAGTGACGGCTCCTCCTGTTCAGTGAATTTCATAAAGATTACAATAACAAAATATTTAAAAAGCTATCATTTTCAAGTGAAAAAAATTCTCTCAATGTAATGGCTGTCGTGGGTTGAAGAAGGTGAGGACCAAGGTGCAGCGTGGTACGTGTTCATCTTTATTTATGAATTGAACACTGAATGGAGAGAAGAAGAGAGTGAGAGAGTAGAAGAAGAAAAAAAGAATGATACAGTCTGGTACAGAATACAAAAACAGAAACCACCTACCCACAAACACAGGTGGGAACAGGCTACCTAAGTATGGTTCTCAATCAGCGACAACGATTGACAGCTGCCTCTGATTGGGAACCATACCAGGCCAAACACATAGAAATACAACACACAGAACAAAACATAGAATGAAAAAGATAGAATGCCCACCCCAACTCACGCCTGGACCAAACCAAAATAGAGACATAAAAAAAGGAACTGAGGTCAGGACGTGACACTCAACCTGTCCATTAAAACACTATACAGTCTTATTGAGTATATGTTTTCGTCATCCATTTCATATGATATTTTACATCCTGCCAAAAATATATAATCTATTCTAGCTTGGATCTTGATTGCTAAGATTACAGCTGATTACAGTACTGTACATTGCGTTCACGATGAGCAAATAGACGTTTCATGCACAGCAAATGCTCCACTGTTAAATCAACACGTAAACCCTTTCAATGAATTGTAGAGTTACCACCGATAAATGTATTTGCTAGTGACAGAGCCACAGTTGTTACATCAAGTGAGAACTTATCTGAATATGTTATCATTCACCTTTTATTCTTCAAGACAATACTGTACATATGTCATAAGGCCTTATTTACAGTGGCCTGAATCTTATGGTTTACGGGCCACATCAGGTCTGCATGTCACATTATGCTGGCATGCAAAGTGATGTGTGATACATATTGGAATCCAACCAGAGCAGGGATATCCAACATTTGGAATTTTTATTCGCCTGCAGAATGACTACCAGGGTTGGGAAGACTAAGATATGAGACTACCTAAAGCATGTAAACTGGAACGACCATTTTAGTAACGAGTGTAATAAACAGATGTGGATTAGTTTAGACAAATGTATGTTGTTATTATTTGAGTAGCAGAAGATGAATTAAATCAATCTATGTACATGCAAAAACATAGTAAAAAATGTACCTGTAAAAGAGCATGCTGGGAAAATATGATCCTCTTTAGCGATCTCATTGCGGGGTTTTAGTCATGCATATGACTACACCCTGACGGCAGAACGCACATGTCAATCAAACAGGTTTCCTTGGAAGCAAACAACATTCCAGAACATTATTTTATCAAAAATTAAATGGGTATCAAAGATTCAATGTGACGGAAGAATGGTCGTCAGTCATACTACTGAATGTTTAGAAGAAAAAAAACTACTTTTTGTTGTTGTTGTCTGTTTGCAAAATATCTGTATTTTGCACATATTTATTTTCGAGGGTGAGTTGCACAATCATTATCATTGTCATTATCGTTATCATTATCATTGTCATTATCGTTGTCGTTATCATTATCGTTATCATTATCGTTGTCATTGAGCTTTATGCAATTATCTGAACCATTGAATCCTTTAATGACTGCTGCCTGGTACAACTAGCCAGAGCTCGGATGGGTAGCCAACTCCTATATACACAAAAAGATGACACAATATTATTGGATTTGGCTAACCATTCGAGCTCTGGCTAGTTGTACCAGGCAGCAGTCATTAAAGGATTCAATGGTTCAGATAATTGCATCAGCTCAAGGACATACTTTAAAGACCCTCCTCCCCAACAAATACCCTTCTCTTTTCGCCACTCTCAAATGCCAGACCAATTGAACAGAACATGCCCTGTGGAATTATTTTATACAGTGAACTCCCAGACAGAATGTATTTCTGTGAACCTAGCAGTGGCCCCAGAGTAGGGAAGAGTGGGGGATAAGAGAAAAGACAGACAATTATTACTTTGTTTATGAGAGGCTTTTAATGAACTACACTATCATAAAACTCTAATAACAAGAGCAGGCTCATTTGAATAACAGATTTCACTGATAGCACTCTGTCAATTTGGGATGTGCCATTTATATAATTCTAAACTCATTATTGATGTGCTAATTTACGAGCAGGGCCAATTTGTGAGTGAGGCTAATTTATGAATGGGGCTAATTTGTGAGTGAGGCTAATTTACGAGTGGGGATCATTTGTGAGTGTGCCTAATTTATGATTGGGGCTAATTTGTGAGTGGGGCTAATTTGTGAGTGAGGCTAATTTACGAGTGGGGCTAATTTGTGAGTGCTGCTAATTTGTGAGTGGGGCTAATTTATGAGTGGGGCTAATTTTTGAGTGGGGCTAATTTTTGAGTGGGGCTAATTTTTGAGTGGGGCTAATTTTTGAGTGGGGCTAATTTTTGAGTGGGGCTAATTTTTGAGTGGGGCTAATTGAAGCAGTTTGTGAAATGATGCACCAGACTAGATGCTCTCTATACATCACAACGATTTGATCCAGTGTCATTACAATACAATACAATGTGTTTCATTCAACTTTTATTATTTTAAAGGTAATCTATTCTCTCGTGGTCCTCATTTGCCGTCGTCACCTTTGTGGCCACAATTCCTCCCGGGATCTACAACACACAGAAAATGACACACGCGATGGTGAAATGACAGAATATCAATGACAAAGCCTCAACAAGGTTTAGGGTTAGTTATTTCTAGTGCCCCTGGTCTCAGACCGAGGGCTTAAAAACTCTGAATCAGCAAGCAAGGACATCAGGATGCATTTCATCTTGGATTTTGCTCAACAGGTAAACAATATTTCCTCCGTTATACTGATGGAGGACCTTATTACCGATCAATGTGTTTGTTTTTAATGTGTTTATCTTTGCTTGCACTATGTATTTACATTGATGTGTGTATTTGCTGTTATTTACACAATTCATGTAATTCAGGGCTCAGGGCCCTAAAAAAGAAAAATGTAAAAAAAATATACACTGCTCAAAAAAATAAAGGGAACACTAAAATAACACATCCTAGATCTGAATGAATGAAATATTCTTATGTAATAATTTTTTCTTTACATAGTTGAATGTGCTGACAACAAAATCACACTGATCAATGGAAATCAAATTTATCAACCCATGGAGGTCTGGATTTGGAGTCACACTCAAAATTAAAGTGGAAAACCACACTACAGGCTGATCCAACTTTGATGTAATGTCCTTAAAACAAGTCAAAATGAGACTCAGTAGTGTGTGTGGCCTCCATGTGCCTGTATGACCTCCTTACAACGCCTGGGCATGCTCCTGATGAGGTGGCGGATGGTCTCCTGAGGGATCTCCTCCCAGACCTGGACTAAAGCATCCGCCAACTCCTGGACAGTCTGTGGTGGATGGAACGAGACATGATGTCCCAGATGTGCTCAATTGGATTCAGGTCTGGGGAACGGGCGGGCCAGTCCATAGCATCAATGCCTTCCTCTTGCAGGAACTGCTGACACACTCCAGCCACACAGGTCCAGCATTGTCTTGCATTAGGAGGAACCCAGCATATGGTCTCACAAGGGGTCTGAGGATTTCATCTCGGTACCTAATGGCAGTCAGGCTACCACTGGCGAGCACATGGAGGGCTGTGCGGCCCCCCAAAGAAATGCCACCCCACACCATGACTGACCCACCGCCAAACCGGTCATGCTGGAGGATGTTGCAGGCAGCAGAACGTTCTCCACGGCGTCTCCAGACTCTGTCACGTCTGTCACATGTGCTCAGTGTGAACCTGCTTTCATCTGTGAAGCGCACAGGGCGCCAGTGGCGAATTTTCCAATCTTGGTGTTCTCTGGCAAATGCCAAACGTCCTGCACGGTGTTGGGCTGTAAGCACAACCCCCACCTGTGGATGTCGGGCCCTCATACCAGCCTCATGGAGTCTGTTTCTGACCGTTTGAGCAGACACATGCACATTTGTGGCCTGCTGGAGGTCATTTTGCAAGGCTCTGGCAGTGCTCCTCCTGCTCCTCCTTGCACAAAGGCGGAGGTAGCGGTCCTGCTGCTGGGTTGTTGCCCTCCTACGGCCTCCTCCACGTCTCCTGATGTACTGGCCTGTCTCCTGGTAGCGCCTCCATGCTCTGGACACTACGCTGACAGACACAGCAAACCTTCTTGCCACATCTCGCATTGATGTGCCATCCTGGATGAGCTGCACTACCTGAGCCACTTGTGTGGGTTGTAGACTCCGTCTCATGCTACCACTAAAGTGAAAGCACTGTCAGCATTCAAAAGTGACCAAAACCTCAGCCAGGAAGCATAGGAACTGAGAAGTGTTCTGTGGTCCCCAACTGCAGAACCACTCCTTTATTGGGGGTGTCTTGCTAAATGCCTATAATTTCCACCTGTTGTCTATTCCATTTGCACAACAGCATGTGAAATGTATTGTCAATCAGTGTTGCTTCCTAAGTGGACAGTTTGATTTCACAGAAGTGTGATTGACTTGGAGTTACATTGTGTTGTTTCAGTGTGCCCTTTATTTTTTTGAGCGGTGTATTTAGATATATTTATATATATATTCAGTGCCTTTTTTAAAGTATTCAGACCCCTTGCCTTTTTTCACATTTTGTTACGTTACAGCCTTATTCAAAAATTGATCACTTAAAAAAAATCCTCAGCAAACTACACACAATACCCCATAATAACAAAGTTAATTTTTTTTTTTTGAAATTTGTGCAAATTTACAAAATAAAAAAAACTGAAATACCTTATTTACATAAGTATTCAGACCCTTTGCTGTGAGACTCAAGCTCAGGTGCATCCTGTTTCCATTGATCATCCTTCTACGACTTGTTTGGAGTCCATCTGTGGTAAATTCAACTGATTGAACGTGATTTGAAAAGGCACAAACCTGTCTATATAAGGTCCCAAAGTTGACAGTGCATGTCAGAGCAAAAACCAAGCCATGGTCAAAGGAATTGTCCGTAGAGCTCCGAGTCAGGATTGTGTCGAGGCACAGATCTGGGGAAGTTACCAAAAAATGTCTGCAGCATTGAAGGTCCCCAAGAACACAGTGGCCTCCATCATTCTTAAATGGAAGAAGTTTGGAACCACCAAGACTCTTCCTAGAGCTGGCCACCCGGCCAAACTGAGCAATCGGGGGAGAATGGCCTTGGTCAGGGAGGTGACCAAGAACCGGATGGTCACTCAGACAGAGCTCTAGAGTTCCTCTGTGGAGATGGGAGAACCGTCCAGAAGGACAACCATCTCTGCAGCACACCAATCAGGCGTTTATGGTAGAGTTGCCAAACGGAAGCTACTCCTCAGTAAAATGCACATGATGAACGGAGCAAAGGACAGAGAGATCCTTGATGAAAACCTGCTCCAGAGCGCTCAGAACTTCAGACTGGGGTGAAGGTTCAGCTTCCAACAGGACAACGACGCTAAGCACACAGCCAAGACAACGCAGGAGTTGCTTCTGGACAAGTCTCTATATGTCCTTCAGTGACCAAGCCAGAGCTTGGACTTGAACCGGATCTTTAAATGTTTTATTTAACATTTATTTAACCAGGAAGGGCTCATTGAGATTTAAAATCTATTTTTCAAGGGCGCCCTGGCCAAGATAGGCAGCACCAAGTCATTACAAAAATTACAGACAAACAACATGAAAAACTTCAAGTAATCTAGTAAAATCCATAGAATTCACAAAAGTATAACAAAAATCAAGAACAGCAAATTCAAAACATTGACAGGTCAGGGAATCAGTCTCAAGATCATTCATCAGTGATTTAAAAAATACCAATCGGGATAAGTTCTTCCAGTTTAAAAGTATTTTGTAAGGCGTTCCAAGACGATGGCGCAGAGTACATAAAAGTCCTTTTACCAAATTCAGTTCGGACATTTGGAACAGTTAGCAGGATAAAGTCCAGCGAACGAAGAGAGTACCCACCACATTTCTGAACCAAAAAATGCCCAAAATAAAAAGGTAGTAAACCCAAAATGGCTTTGTAAATAAAAGTATACCAGTGACTGAGCCTACGAGTGACTAGAGAAGGACAGCCAACCCTGGTATACAAAGTGCAGTGGTGCGTAAGGGTTGTGCAGTTTAAAATACATCTCAATGCGCCATGGTAAAGGGTGTCAATTGATCTAATGCGGAAGCATAATAACATCCTTTGAAGATACCTGAAAATAGCTGTGCAATGACGCTCCCCATCCAACCTGACAGAGCTTAAGAGGATCTGCAGAGAAGAATGGGATAAATTTCCCAAATACAGGTGTCACAAACTTGTAGCATCATACCCGAGAAGACTCGAGTCTGTAACCGCTGCCAAAGGTGCTTCAACAAACTACTGAGTAAAGGGTCTGAATACTTAATATTTCAGTTTTATTTTTGGGGGAGGGGGGGGGGGGGGTGCTTTGTCATTATGGGATAGTGTGGGTAGATTGATGAGGGGGAAAAAACGATTTAATCCATTTTAGAATAAGAAAGTAAGGTAATAAAATGTGGGGGTCTGAATACTTTCCGAATACACTTTCAGTTAAATGTCTTCCTACTTGCAGAAAATGTGCAGTTTGTATCCAGCCGAACAGGACAAACAGACAGTGTATCATTAGTAGCATTAGGAAAAACAACATTAGCCATTGTGCAGTTTGTATCCAGCCGAACAGGACAAACAGACAGTGTAGCATTAGGAAAAACAACATTAGCCATTGAATGGGAAATACAGGGGGAGCTGAGGCTTAGGTAATTCTAAATCCCTTACTGTGGAGGGGGGGGGGGGGGGGTAAATAGCCCAGGTGGCCATTTGATTAATTGTTCAGTAGTCTCATGGCTTGGAAGTAGAAGCTGTTCAGGAGCCTTTTGGACCTAGACTTGGAGCTCCGGTACCGCTTGACTTGTATAGCAGAGACAACAGTCTATGATTTGGGTGGCTTGAGTCTTTGAATTTTTTTTGGGCCTTCCTCTGACACCGCCAAGTATATAGGTCCTGGATGGCATGAAGCTTGGCCCCACCACTACCGTCTGTAGTGCCTTACGGTCAGATGCCGAGCAGTTGCCATACCATTTGGAGATACAACGTGTCAGGATGCTCTCGATAGTGAAGCTGTATAACTTTTTGATGACCTGTGGACACATGCCCAATCTTTTCAGTCTTCTGATTGGGAAAAGGTGTCTTGGTGTGTTTTGACCATGATAGTTTGTTGGTGATGTGGACATCAAGGAACTTGAAACTCTTGACCCACTCCACTACAACTCCGTGGATGTAAATGAGGCGTGTTCGGCCCTCCTTTTCCTGTAGTCCATGATCAGCTCCTTTGTCTTGCTCACGTTGAGGGAGAGGTTGTTGTCCTGGTACCACACTGCCAGGTCTCTGACCTCCTCCCTATAGGCTGTCTCATAATTATTGGTAATCAGACCTACCAGTGTTGTGTTGTCAGCAAACTTAATGATGGTGTTGGAGTCATGCATGGCCACACAGTCGTGGGTGAACAGGGAGCACAGGAGGGGACTAAGCACGCACCCCTGAAGGGTCCCCGTGTGGAGGATCAGCGTGGCAGATGTGTTGTTGCCTACCAATACCTCCTGGGGGCGGCCCGTCAGGAAGTCCAGGATCCAGTTGCAGAGGGAGGTGATTAATTCCATGGTCCTTAGCTTAGTGATGCGCTTTGTGGACACTATGGTGTTGAACGCTGAGCTGTAGTCAATGAACAGCATTCTCACATAGGTGTTCCTTTTGTCCAGGTGGGAAAGGGCAGTGTTGGGTGTGATTTAGATTGCGTCATCTGTGGATCTGTTGGGGCGGTATGCGAATTGGAGTGGGTCTAGGGTTTCCGGGATAATGGTGTTGATGTGAGGCATGACCATTATTTGAAAGCATTTCATGGCTACTGACATGGAGCAGTAGTAATTTAGGCATGTTACCTTTGCTTTCTTGATCACAGGGACTATGATGGTCTGCTTGAAACATGTTGGTATTACAGACCCGCTCCGGGAGAGGTTGAAAATGTCAGTGAAGACACCTGCCAGTTGGTCCGCGCATGCTCGGAGTACACGTCCTTGTAATCCCTCTGACCCCACAGCCTTGTGAATGTCGACCTGTTTAACCTGTTGATCCTACTTGACGTCTCAAGTAGGCACCTGGAAATGCAAATGCGCTACGCTAAATGCTAAATGTACTCATTAAAACTCAAAGGTACATTAAAACACACATACAGGGTATTGAATTAAAGCTACACTCGTTGTGAATCTAGCCAACAAGCCAACAAGATTTTTAAAATGCTTTTCGGCGAAAGCATGAGAAGCTATTAGCTGATAGCATGCAACACCCCAAAATGCCTGAAGGCGAACGTAAATAAAATAATTAGCGTAGCCGGCGCTACACAAACAGCAGAAATAAAATATAAAACATTCATTACCTTTGACGAGCTTCATTCTTGGCACTCCTATATGCCCCATAAACATCACTATTGGGTATTTTTTTCGATTAAATCGGTCCATATATACCCAAAATAGCCATCTATGGAAACTGTGTAATTCAGAAAAAAACATTGTTTCAAAACGCTGCGTCATTTTTTTAAATTAAAAAAGTCGACGATAAACTTTCACAAAACACTTCGAAATACTTTTGTAATCCAACTTTAGGTATTAGTAAACGTTTATAATCTATCAAAATGATCACGGGGCGATGTGTATTCAATAGCTCCACGTCTTGAAATCATGGTCGGAAATCTCTCCTCCAAAACATCCTGTCGGAGACCGGAAGAAATGGAATCCCTTTCCTTTGTTTTACCAAGATATACATTTTCAGGAAAATGACGACAATGGCGACATCATGTGGAAGATGTAGTCCTATTTAATTTGGTGTCCTTTAAACAATACATGCAAGTGGCGCATGAATATTATTTTCAGCTTTCAGTGACCAGTTTTTCTTGCGCTTTTCGATGAAACACACGCTCTGTTATAGTCACAGCCGTGATTTAACCAGTTTTAGAAACTTCAGAGTGTTTTCTATCCACACATACTAATCATATGCATATACTATATTCCTGGCATGAGTAGCAGGACGCTGAAATGTTGCGCGATTTTTAACAGAATGTTTGAAAAAGGAGAGGGTAGACTTAACAGGTTTTAACGGTCTTGCTCACATCAGCTATGAAGAGCGTGATCACACAGTCAGCCAAAACAGCTGGTGCTCTCATACAGGCTTCAGTGTTGCTTGCCTCGAAGTGAGCATAGAAGGCATTTAGCTCGTCTGGTAAGCTTGCGTCACTGGGCAGCTCGCAGCTGGGTTTCCATCTGTCACCACTGATAAATCCACCATAATTGAGAATTTCAATGCGCATTCTTCTACGGCTGGCCATGCTTTCCACCTGGCTACTCCTACCCCGGTCAACAGCACTGCACCCCCCACAACAACTCGCACAAGCCTTCCCCATTTCTCCTTCTCCCAAATCTGCTCAGCTGATGTTCTGAATGAGCTGCAAAATCTGGACCCCTACAAATCAGCCGGGCTAGACAATCTGGACCCTTTCTTTCTAAAATGATCTGCCAAAATTGTTGCCACCCCTATTACTAGCCTGTTCAACCTCTCTTTCGTGTCGTCTGAGATTCCCAAAGATTGGAAAGCAGCTGCGGTCATCCCCCTCTTCAAAGGGGGTGACACTCTTGACCCAAACTGCTACAGACCTATATCTATCCTACCATGCCTTTCTAAGGTTTTCGAAAGCCAAGTCAACAAACAGATTACCGACCATTTCGAATCTCACCATACCTTCTCTGCTATGCAATCTGGTTTCAGAGCTGGTCATGGGTGCACCTCAGCCACGCACAAGGTCCTAAATGATATCTTAACCGCCATCGATAAGAAACATTACTGTGCAGCCGTATTCATTGATCTGGCCAAGGCTTTCGACTCTGTCAATCACCACATCCTCATCGGCAGACTCGACAGCCTTGGTTTCTCAAATGATTGCCTCGCCTGGTTCACCAACTACTTCTCTGATAGAGTTCAGTGTGTCAAATCGGAGGGTCTGCTGTCCGGACCTCTGGCAGTCTCTATGGGGGTGCCACAGGGTTCAATTATTGGACCGACTCTCTTCTCTGTATACATCAATGAGGTCGCTCTTGCTGCTGGTGAGTCTCTGATCCACCTCTACGCAGACGACACCATTCTGTATACTTCTGGCCCTTCTTTGGACACTGTGTTAACAACCCTCCAGGCAAGCTTCAATGCCATACAACTCTCCTTCCGTGGCCTCCAATTGCTCTTAAATACAAGTAAAACTAAATGCATGCTCTTCAACCGATCGCTACCTGTACCTACCCGCCTGTCCAACATCACTACTCTGGACGGCTCTGACTTAGAATACGTGGACAACTACAAATACTTAGGTGTCTGGTTAGACTGTAAACTCTCCTTCCAGACCCATATCAAACATCTCCAATCCAAAGTTAAATCTAGAATTGGCTTCCTATTTCGCAACAAAGCATCCTTCGCTCATGCTGCCAAACATACCCTTGTAAAACTAACCATCCTACCAATCCTCGACTTTGGCGATGTCATTTACAAAATAGCCTCCAATACCCTACTCAACAAATTGGATGCAGTCTATCACAGTGCAATCCGTTTTGTCACCAAAGCCCCATATACTACCCACCATTGCGACCTGTACGCTCTCGTTGGCTGGCCCTCGCTTCATACTCGTCGCCAAACCCACTGGCTCCATGTCATCTACAAGACCCTGCTAGGTAAAGTCCCCCCTTATCTCAGCTCGCTGGTCACCATTGCATCTCCCACCTGTAGCACACGCTCCAGCAGGTATATCTCTCTAGTCACCCCCAAAACCAATTCTTTCTTTGGCCGCCTCTCCTTCCAGTTCTCTGCCGCCAATGACTGGAACGAACTACAAAAATCTCTGAAACTGGAAACACTTATCTCCCTCACTAGCTTTAAGCACCAACTGTCAGAGCAGCTCACAGATTACTGCACCTGTACATAGCCCACCTATAATTTAGCCCAAACAACTACCTCTTTCCCTACTGTATTTAATTGATTTATTTATTTTGCTCCTTTGCACCCCATTATTTTTATTTCTACTTTGCACATTCTCCCATTACAAATCTACCATTCCAGTGTTTTACTTGCTATATTGTATTTACTTTGCCACCATTGCCTTTTTGCCTTTACCTCCCTTATCTCACCTCATTTGCTCACATTGTATATAGACTTGTTTATACTGTATCATTGACTGTATGTTTGTTTTACTCCATGTGTAACTCTGTGTCGTTGTATGTGTCGAACTGCTTTGCTTTATCTTGGCCAGGTCGCAATTGTAAATGAGAACTTGTTCTCAACTTGCCTACCTGGTTAAATAAAGGTCAAATAAAAATTTGTAAAAAAATAAAAAAATTGTAGTCCGTGATAGTTTGCCCAACCACATTCGACGAGCGTCAGAGCCAGTGTAGTAGAATTCAATCTTAGTCCTGTATTGACGCTTTAACTGTTTGATGGTTCGTCCGAGGGCATCTGACCACATCCATACTGAGCAAGACATTAGTATTTCCTGCTTTAGTTTTTGCTTGTAAGCAGGAATCAGGAGGATAGAATTATCGTCAGATTTGCCAAAATGGTGGGCGAAGGAGAGATTTGTATGCGTCTCTGTGTGTGGAGTAAAGGTGATGTAGAGTTATTTTTTCCTCTGGTTACACGTTGGTAAAAATTTGGTAAAACATATTTAAGTTTGCCTGCATTACCGTCCCCAGGCCACTAGGAGTGCCACTTCTGCATTTTCTTGTTTGCTTATGGCCTTATAGAGTTGGTTGAGTGCGGTCTTAGTGCCAGCATCGGTCTGTGGTGGTAAATAGACGGTTACGTATAATATAGATGAGATCTCTCTTGGTAGATATGATAAGCTGTAGACCACACTAAGGGAATCTAACTCAGGCGAGCAATACCTCGAGACTTCTTTAAAATTAGACATTGCGCACAAGCTGTTATTGACAAAAAGACACACCTCCACCCCTCGTTTGACCAGACGTATCTTTTTCTCCGTTCTGCCGGTGCATTGAAAATCCCGCCAGCTCTATGATATCTGTGTCTTCGTTCAGCCAGAAACATAAGATATTACTGTTTTTAATGTCCCATTGGTAGGACAATCGTAATCGTAGGTCATCAATTTTATTTTCCAATGATTACATGTTAGCAAGTAGAGTGGATGGCAGTGGGAGTTTTCTCGCTCGCCTACGAATTCTCAGAAGGCAGCCTGATCTGCGCCCTCTTTTCCTCCATCTTTTCTTCACGCAAATGACGGGGATTTGGGCTTGTTCCCGGGAAAGCCGTATATCCTTCTCGTCAGACTCATTAAAGGAAAAAGCTTCTTCCAGTTCGTGGTGAGTAATCACTGTTCTGATGTTATTTTTAAATAACACAGTTGGTTAGGAGCATGTAAAACGACAGCCATCCTCTTCAGCGCCGTCTTGTCAGTACTCAAACCCTACATCCCAACCCGAGCACTCTGTTCTGCCACCTCTGGTCTTTTGGTCTACCAACCCCGACTGGAGGGCAGCTTCTGCTCAGTCAAAACTCTTCTCTGTCTTATCACCCCAATAGTGGAACAAGCTTCCTACTAAAGTCAGGACAGCGGAGTTCCAGACCATCTTTCAAAAATGTCTGAAACCCTACTTTGAAAAGTATCTTAAATAACTCTCACGGCGCCCCAGACACCCCAACGTTTCTTTGTTTCAATATGTATGTTTTTGCATGCAAATAGACGGATTAATATTATGCTATTCAAATATAAATTACATATATTTTCCTAAACTAATCCAATCTTGTTACTTGGATTAATTGCTCCCGTTACTAAAATGGTTGTTCCTGTTTAGATTTTTTAGGTAGTCTCATATCTTTGGTCTTCCTAACCCTGGCAGTCATTCTGAATGCAGGTTGCAGGTGACTAAAAATGATAAATTTTTGATATCCCCACTCTGGCTGGATTCCAATAGGAATTATTTATCATTTTGCAAGACAGCATACTGTGACCTGTAGGCCTGATGTGGCCTACAAACCATGAGATGCTGTTTTAGGGTATAACAAGACAGTCAAAATAAAACCTTATGAAAACCATATTGACAATAACTAGTCAGTTAGGATCTCACTTGGGGAAGGTCACAAAACTGAAAATGAATGAATGCAACAACCATGTTTCTGTCACTAGCATATACAGTCATTGGTGGTAACTCTACAATTTATTGAAAGTTACTCTGGGAAATATGCAAAACAATGGCTAACACTGAAAAGTGTGGACCCGTATAGACATGGAACAGTGATAAATTTAACACTCTCAGTGTTGATTTCACACTGGAGCATTTGATGTGCAGACATTTGTTATTTAACCTCTTCAGATGGATATTTTTTTTTAATTGTTAAGTTGAAAATGTGCTTTTCATGACAGAATGTTAAAATTTAATTAAATAAAAAGCGTTGGTTTTGCCATCAGCGTCGTGTCAATGGGACATTCTACCTGCTACACAGAACGCGGAGAGGAGCAGAGGGAAAGAGCCTCTTTATTCTATTTTTCATGATTGTATTGTATCATATTTATCAACAATGCATAAATACAATAGCTTGGGTTGTTTTGTACTCTTAAATTGTTGCTAGTGGTTGTCCTAAATGATCTTCTAAATACACGTTGCTTTTGTTAGCATTTTGACCATAGTCGATATAGCTACTGAGCTAGCGTTTCCATAAATCCTAGTTAAACAACCAGTGGTGTCTAGTGGAGGCCATATGCAACTGAAATCAACTTTATTTCTCATTATTTCAATTCAGAGCGCGTCAGCCGTCAAAAATTGGATGATGCCATTGGATGTGACGCAACGCGACACTGGCAGTATAGACAGGTTGGTTGTTTAGCAACAAAACTGATGGATGCACCACTATGGGGCAAAACAGACAGGGTTGGCTTAGAATTTTGACAACAGGTAAACAATATTTTGTCTTCAATGTTTATTGAAAACATAAATACATTTGCACAATGAGCACTTGTTGTCTCTCAAATGCATCCTCACATTTGTTGGTTAGCTAGCTAGAGAATTTTAGCCATTTTATAATTTACATGAACTCAGTTAAAACACCACAAATCAAGACATGCTATCAAGAACAAGATGTAACTAGCTGAATCCCCACAGGGCAGTTTCTTGTCATTGTTGCTAGCTATCTGGCCATCCAGAATCAGGACAGCTTCTTGTCATTGTTGCTAGCTATCTGGCCATCCAGAATCAGGGCAGTTTCTTGTCATTGTTGCTAGCTGTCTGGCCATCCAGAATCAGGGCAGTTTCTTGTCATTGTTGCTAGCTATCTGGCCATCCAGAATCAGGGCAGTTTCTTGTCATTGTTGCTAGCTGTCTGGCCATCCAGAATCAGGGCAGTTTCTTGCCATTGTTGCTAGCTGTCTGGCCATCCAGAATCAGGGCAGTTTCTTGCCATTGTTGCTAGCTGTCTGGCCATCCAGAATCAGGGCAGTTTCTTGCCATTGTTGCTAGCTGTCTGGCCATCCAGATTCAGGGCAGTTTCTTGCCATTGTTGCTAGCTGTCTGGCCATCCAGAATCAGGGCAGTTTCTTGTCATTGTTGCTAGCTGTCTGGTGTCGTGTCTTTACTATCATTAAATTGAAGACTTCGACTTTATCAAAGATTCTCTGTAATTAGTATTACGCGATCAAACTGATTAATCATGTAACCGTAATTAACTAGGAAGTCGGGGCACCAAGGAAAATATTCAGATTACAAGGTTATAATTCCCTGATATAACCTTTCAGATATTTTATATCTGACCAAATAGTCTTCTGATTAATTCATTATTTACTTTACCTCACATTAGTCTCATTCCAAACGTCATAAATTGCTGGTTATCTGCACGAACCCAGTCTTCACTATGAGTCATCCATACATCAATTGTCTTATTAAATCATTTATTTATTACTAGCTAAGTAATTCACAGAAATGCGTAAACAAAACAACAAAGTAAATATGGTTACAAGAAATGATAGGAGAATGTGCCCTAGTGGGCTAAACCGGCATGGCGGCTTGTTAGACAAAAGGGAAGTGGGGGTCGACTAAGAAGTTACTACAGAGTTAATAATTATAACAATTGAAATGCTAATCATTTACACATGAATGCTCACTCATTCGGGAACAATTGCAATCAATATGTATATTTACGCTCAGTGTGTCGTCTTGATCGCTGTCGAAAAGTTTGTTTATTTTGTAGAATTGTCCGTCTCTCTCTCTCTGTCGTGGTTATAGTGGATAGTTCAGTGACATTCATTCGATATAGAATGTATGTTTCGGCGGTTGTCGTTCCTCGCGTTCAATGATACCGAATTCCTAGCTGCAGACTAGTAATTAATAATTAATTAATTAAGACTTGTTCTCATTCTGTCGGTATCGATAGTCTAAGAGTTTAACCATGTGGTATGGTTAAAAGATTCAGCAATGGTCTACAACCTTTGTACTCCTGTGATTGAGAGAAACATGGTCTGGTGATCCTTTCTCAACATTGGGTTTTATTCGAAATTGCAGAAAAGGGCTGTCTCGGGACGCCTGACCCTATCTGGGCTCAGGGGCGGTCCTCTGATTCAGTTTCCCATTCCCTTTTTGAGTTTTCCTTCATTAAACAGTCCAAAATCACATTGTAAAATTGTGTAAACAGTATTATACTCACTCATTCATCTTATACAACAATTAGATGTAAACCTTATATCTGAGGCTATTATATAAACAGCGTTATGGTAATGTGGCCACACCGTCTCCCAAGTTGTAACAAACGGACCAGTTCGTAGCTGGATTCTTCACCGATCTTCTATACTTTCTCCGGAACATGAAATTTGTTCGGACCTCGAGTTCTGTGAGGTGGAAGAAATGCCATTGTTCTCTATGAAAATGTACTGTGTGGCCATGTGGCAGGGTCTTCTCCTCAGGAATTTACGACCTCTCTCTGACCACAGCAGCCTAGTTGAAGGAGGCGAGGGGGAGGCAGGGAGAGGGGGATGGGCTTGCTATACCCAAAGAGGGCAGCGTCATGACACTGGCCATCCAGAATCATGGCAGTTTCTTTTCATTGTTGCTAGCTAACTGGCCATCCAGAATCATGGCAGTTTCTTGTCATTGTTGGACGCTGGACGCCATGACGACGAGATAGTGATTTTTTTGGTTTGTCACATTATCCCTGGAGAGAGAAATATCCTTCTAGCGCAGTGGTCACCAACCTCAAGATGACATTCTGAGTCAAAATGCAGGTCGAGATCTACCGCTCAGTCGTAAGCTCATTCAACATTAACCAATTATAAACAGTTTTCTAGCAATTATATTTGTGCAGTAGGATATAGGCCCAATACATTATCACTGCATATTGACTACGCTTGAATTGCTCTGCTAATGTTTGTTCTTCTTAGACAATTTTACAATTATATTAAAAAACTTGAAGTATACGATCCCACTGTTAATAGATAATTTGTTGTATTACTTGTGAGGCACAGTTAGTGAGCATAATAATTTGCTTTTTTCTAATGGACTAACCGCCTGCATCTGATGGTCAGTCTGAGGGGAGGGCGCGGCGTCCCTCCTCCCTCCCTCCCTCAGCTGAGAAAAGTGGACACCGTCTTCCAGCTGATGGCAAAACTTAAATTGCATTGAATTATTTCTGCCTCATGCACCAATTCATGTTGTTATGCCTGACCAGAGAAAGTTAAATATTACTCGATATTCAAATCAGACGTAAGCTGCAAAAAAAGAACAACACAAGCTTATGAAAACACTTCGCTATACTCATTCACTACAGCTGCAGTGCTGGTTGTAGGGTGAGTGGAAGTAGGGAGAAAGTACATTTTATGGCTTATGAAAGTATTGATCAAAGTGTTGACGGTGCTGAATAACAACTTAAACATGAACTTACTCATAAAAACAGCAGCTCTTTGTTGTATTATGAGACTCTTTCTAGTCATGGTTTTCTAAGTTTTGAAATCTCACAGTATTAACTTTGCTGTGTGTTCGAGGCTTCTTTTTTGATAGTCTACGGCGTGAGGAAACTGTACAGATACAGTGATCTGAGCTATCTGATTGGCCAGCAGTAGGCCTATAGGTGCACTTGATTTTCTCTCTGGGCCTGCCGGGTATGCTTTGTTCTACCTTAAGATACACGAAATGGTTAAAAATGGGAACACTTTGTCTTCCCAGAGCTAGGGCTGCTGAATCAAGTGCACCTACCGCCAACAGCGTAAAACGAAGAAAAATAAATAGGAACCCAAGGGTTTAGTGTTGTTTTTTTTTTGCACAAATGTTTGGTGATCAACTAGGAATGGCTTGCAGGTTGTGATCGGTTGGTGACCACTGTTCTAGTGTGTAACATACCTTTTGACTATGATAGTATAGCAGCTGAGGAATAAATGAGAAATGGTCAGAACGTGACAAAACCTCAAAGCAATGTATTAATATTGTACCATGCACACATCTTACAGAGACAAGCATTCCTTTTCAGCCAGCAGCTAATTTTAGAAAACCTTTCCAGCCTCATCTTCAGCTCAGTTTACTTGAAAACAAATTACCTGTACATCATGAAAGGAAATTTATGAACAAATTACTGCCTCCCTATATGCCCATCTCACTATCATTTACATAAACAACTAAAAGGTTTCATGGCCGTGACAAAGAAATGAAAACCTTTTTTTTGGTCACAAACTAATATGCAATTATGAGAATCCAATTTTTTTTTCACAAGCTGATGTGCATAAGGCCCATGAAAGTAAACTTTTCAGGAAATGAGGTAGGTTAGAAATCAAAGAACAATAACCAACAATTTCAGGAAGAAACCCGCTTCAAACTGCTAAACAGGTGTATTAACTTCAGTAATACTGGAGTGCCAAAGCCAAGGTATTAGTTCCCTTATCTGTTCACTCTCCCACTCAGAGGCACTTTGTGTCTGCCTCCTTTGTGCTCCTCTCCGCAATAGAGTCATTAGCGATCATATTATATGGGCCTCCTTTGGAGTTAAAATATTGTTTGCATATAATTGATAGTCTGATGAAAGGCGGCCAGTCAAATTAAACCCCAAGGATCACCTCTAATTGACAAACCCAAGCTTTATCCCTCAATGATAAATTGTATGTTCCCTTTCGCAGCAGATAAGATCAGCTAGCAAGGGACATTGGACATTTCAGACCTGAAGTGCATCCAAAGGCAATTGTGAAACATGCATTCTGTATTCATAAAGGGTATCAGAGTAGCAGTGCTGATCTAGGATCAGGTTCTCCCTGTCTATTCATTACAATCAAAAAGCAAAACTGATCCTAGATTAGCACTCCTACACTGAGATACTTTGTGAGTATAGGCCCTGTAGTACAGAAAATCATAAAAACACTGGTCTTACACAGGCAGCCCGATTCTGATATATTTTTTTAATTAATTCAATGTGTCAAACTCATTCCACGGAGGGCCAAGTGTCGGTGGGTTTTCGCTCCTCTCTTGTATATGATTGATGAATAAAGGTAATTAATTAGTTTAAAAAATCTCCCCTCACCTGGTTGTCTGGGTCTTAATTGAAAGGAAAAGCTAAAAACATTCCTGCAATAACGTCTTTTGACAAATCAAATCTTTTCACATCAGCTCTTTTTCAGAGCTGGTCTGATAGGTCGAAATACCAATTAGTGAAATAAAGATCGGAATTGGGCACGCAGCCAAAGAGCGTTGGAGTTTGGAAAAGCATTAGTACTTGAAATTAACATTCTGTCATTGATCACATGAAAATATATATTATTATTACTTTTACTCTGTTCAGGAGGAAATGTTTCCTGTAGGCTGGATGGGCTCATGAAGACATGTTGTTCTGATTTCACTATAGGTTTTACATGTTGAACGAACTGCTGCTGTTTTCTTAGCCAGAACTCCACTTCGTCTCAAAGGATTTTCCCAGTGAAATACAAATGAAAAGTGTTTCTTTTTTTAAAACATTCTAAACATCATGTCATGATTTTGGTATCATAATCAGAAGGCTGATGTACATTGCGTAACAATAAGGCTGTACATATCACACAACATCTGTGATTATCCCATTCATCATATCTATGAACCAAAGGATCAGCAAGATTATGCGTCATGTCATTAATTCATTAGTTATGACCATAGGTCTTCAGCTAACGGTGTGTGCCAAAAACCTTTGAATGTATTGTAATGTGAATAAATCTACATCAAATAATAAACACTGAGCTACTGTAGAATATCCGAGAGTTCCATTTCAACATTGAATGTTTTGTATGGTAGAACATTCAACACCAATGCATTGTGGGAAAGGTTAAACGCTTCATGGGTATTTTTCAAACAGGGCCACGTTTGAATGTTGTCAAGTGTTTTAGATAGAAATGTCATGAATAGAGCTGACGTGATTCCTTACTTCACATGTTCTACATTGCGTATTTCTATCTGAACGTTCCAAAAAAATAGTGTCCTGCTGAACGTGCCCCAGGTTGTGTTCTGTTGCGTACTCTTCACCCAGACATTTGCACCCATTCACCCCCCATGCGTTTAAAAGCATCAGCAAAATAATGACTGGAGGGAGTTTGCTCCATTTCCTCACACCAGTTCATTGTTTTTGAATCCATGAGAGAAAGTTTAAAAAATAGAATAACTTCACTACCTTGGCTGAGGTCGTCTGAGTCAACAACAACTATAAACATATGTTAATTTAGTGCCACTGCACAAAGTCAAATGCACTCTACTCAAATATAACGTCCAAATTCACCTCTTTCAATTCCAAGTCATCTGTTAAAAATTAATTATAATATTTAACTGGTATGCATTATACATTTTCATGTTTCTATATTGAGTAAATGGAACAAGGGGATCATCTACAAAAACTCTCCTTCCAGACACATATCAAACATTTCCAATCCAAAATCAAATCTATAATCGGCTTTCTATTCCGCAACAAAGCCTCCTTCACTCACGCCGCCCAACTTACCCTAGTAAAACGGACTATCCTACCGATCCTCGACTTCGGCGATGTCATCTACAAAATGGCTTCCAATACTCTACTCAGCAAATTGGATGTAGTCTATCACAGTGCCATCCGTTTTGTGCCTTATACCACCCACCACTGCGACCTGTATGCTCTAGTCGGCTGGCCCTCTCTACATATTCGTCGTCACTGGCTCCAGGTCATCTATAAGTCTATGCTAGGTAAAGCTCCGCCTTATCTCAGCTCACTGGTCACGATAACAACACCCACCCGTAGCACGCGCTCCAGCAGGTATATCTCACTGGTCATCCCTAAAGCCAACATCTTCTTTGGCCACCTTTCCTTCCAGTTCTCTGCTGCCAGTGACTGGAACAAATTGCAAAAATTGCTGAAGCTGGAGACTTACATTTCCCTCACCAACTTTAAACATCAGCTATCTGAGCAGCTAACCGATCGCTGCAACTGTACATAATCCATCTGTAAATAGCCCACCCAATCTACCTACCTCATCCCCATGCTGTTTTTATTTACTTTTCTGCTCTTTTGCACACCAGTATTTCAACTTGCACATCATCATCTGTTAATCCATCACTCCAGTGTTAATCTGCGAAAATGTAATTACTTTGCTACTATGGCCTATTTATTACCGCCTCATGCCATTTGCACACACTGTATATAGACTTTATTTATTTATTTATTCTATTGTGTTATTGACTGTCCGCTTGTTTATTCCATGTGTAACTCTGTGTTGTTGTTTCTGTCGCACTGCTTTGCTTTATCTTGGCCAGGTCGCAGTTGTGAATGAGAACTTGTTCTCAACTAGTTTACCTCGTTAAAAAAAGGTGAAATAATATATTTTTTTAAACATTTTAACTGTAACATACCTACAGGAAGTTGGTGTCCTGCTCTGGAGTAATACTGCGTGTATAATTTCTACTTGGAAAGCGTGTATCATTTCCACATTACTTAAAATCTAACTAATTCTCTCATCCCCACATTCGTATGGGTAGATGTTGATTTGGTATTGGGGTTTCGCCCCTCCTCCTTAAAGTGTAAATTCATACATATGTACACTCCACCTCATTTTTACATGTAAAAGCAGTATAGTGTAAGGAATACAGTAGGTGGAAACACCAATCCATTACTTATAAATAAATCCTTGAGGGGGGTTAAATGAGTGGACAGTTCAGTGTGGAGTGTGGAGGGATGGAAGGAACAGGATTGGGATCAGGTTTAGTGGGTTGACTCGTTACAATGGCACAAGCATACGTGATTCTACAAATCCGCTGATATTGGGAAACTCACCCCAAAACATCGACTTCGGAGTCAAATAAAGAGGCCGAAATTGATCGCAAACGCTCAGTCAAACATCTCCTCTGCACTGTCTACATGTCTAATCAAAACGCAGAGCAGAAATTCCTTGTTGCTAATTAAAATGCTGCCCAAGGCAATCTCAATTTCAACACTTTAATGTCTAGTGGAAATAATAGAACTCTTGGTAAATTCTCAGCTGCCGTCTTTTTTAGATAGAAATTGTATTCTGAATGCTTAGCAGTCAGACTTTAGGACAGGACACAGCACTATCTCGGTTGTTTCTCTAGTCATAATGACATAGTTAACACACTAGACAGGACACAGCACTATCTCGGTTGCTTCTCTAGTCATAATGACATAGTTAACACACTAGACAGGACACAGCACTATCTCGGTTGTTTCTCTAGTCATAATGACATAGTTAACACACTAGACAGGACACAGCACTATCTCGGTTGCTTCTCTAGTCATAATGACATAGTTAACACACTAGACAGGACACAGCACTATCTCGGTTGCTTCTCTAGTCATAATGACATAGTTAACACACTAGACAGGACACAGCACTATCTCGGTTGCTTCTCTAGTCATAATGACATAGTTAACACACTAGACAGGACACAGCACTATCTCGGTTGTTTCTCTAGTCATAATGACATAGTTAACACACTAGACAGGACACAGCACTATCTCGGTTGTTTCTCTAGTCATAATGACATAGTTAACACACTAGACAGGACACAGCACTATCTCGGTTGCTTCTCTAGTCATAATGACATAGTTAACACACTAGACAGGACACAGCACTATCTCGGTTGCTTCTCTAGTCATAATGACATAGTTAACACACTAGACAGGACACAGCACTATCTCGTTTGCTTCTCTAGTCATAATGACATAGTTAACACACTAGACAGGACACAGCACTATCTCGGTTGCTTCTCTAGTCATAATGACATAGTTAACACACTAGACAGGACACAGCACTATCTCGGTTGCTTCTCTAGTCATAATGACATAGTTAACACACTAGACAGGACACAGCACTATCTCGTTTGTTTCTCTAGTCATAATGACATAGTTAACACACTAGACAGGACACAGCACTATCTCGTTTGTTTCTCTAGTCATAATGACATAGTTAACACACTAGACAGGACACAGCACTATCTCGTTTGTTTCTCTAGTCATAATGACATAGTTAACACACTAGACAGGACACAGCACTATCTCGGTTGCTTCTCTAGTCATAATGACATAGTTAACACACTAGACAGGACACAGCACTATCTCGGTTGCTTCTCTAGTCATAATGACATAGTTAACACACTAGACAGGACACAGCACTATCTCGGTTGCTTCTCTAGTCATAATGACATAGTTAACACACTAGACAGGACACAGCACTATCTCGGTTGCTTCTCTAGTCATAATGACATAGTTAACACACTAGACAGGACACAGCACTATCTCGGTTGCTTCTCTAGTCATAATGACATAGTTAACACACTAGACAGGACACAGCACTATCTCGGTTGCTTCTCTAGTCAAAATGACATAGTTAACACACTAGACAGGACACAGCACTATCTCGTTTGCTTCTCTAGTCATAATGACATAGTTAACACACTAGACAGGACACAGCACTATCTCGTTTGCTTCTCTAGTCATAATGACATAGTTAACACACTAGACAGGACACAGCACTATCTCGGTTGCTTCTCTAGTCATAATGACATAGTTAACACACTAGACAGGACACAGCACTATCTCGTTTGCTTCTCTAGTCATAATGACATAGTTAACACACTAGACAGGACACAGCACTATCTCGTTTGTTTCTCTAGTCATAATGACATAGTTAACACACTAGACAGGACACAGCACTATCTCGTTTGTTTCTCTAGTCATAATGACATAGTTAACACACTAGACAGGACACAGCACTATCTCGTTTGTTTCTCTAGTCATAATGACATAGTTAACACACTAGACAGGACACAGCACTATCTCGGTTGCTTCTCTAGTCATAATGACATAGTTAACACACTAGACAGGACACAGCACTATCTCGGTTGCTTCTCTAGTCATAATGACATAGTTAACACACTAGACAGGACACAGCACTATCTCGGTTGCTTCTCTAGTCATAATGACATAGTTAACACACTAGACAGGACACAGCACTATCTCGGTTGCTTCTCTAGTCATAATGACATAGTTAACACACTAGACAGGACACAGCACTATCTCGGTTGCTTCTCTAGTCATAATGACATAGTTAACACACTAGACAGGACACAGCACTATCTCGGTTGCTTCTCTAGTCATAATGACATAGTTAACACACTAGACAGGACACAGCACTATCTCGGTTGCTTCTCTAGTCATAATGACATAGTTAACACACTAGACAAGACACAGCACTATCTCGGTTGCTTCTCTAGTCATAATGACATAGTTAACACACTAGACAGGACACAGCACTATCTCGGTTGCTTCTCTAGTCATAATGACATAGTTAACACACTAGACAGGACACAGCACTATCTCGGTTGCTTCTCTAGTCATAATGACATAGTTAACACACTAGACAGGACACAGCACTATCTCGGTTGCTTCTCTAGTCATAATGACATAGTTAACACACTAGACAGGACACAGCACTATCTCGGTTGCTTCTCTAGTCATAATGACATAGTTAACACACTAGACAGGACACAGCACTATCTCGGTTGCTTCTCTAGTCATAATGACATAGTTAACACACTAGACAGGACACAGCACTATCTCGGTTGCTTCTCTAGTCAAAATGACATAGTTAACACACTAGACAGGACACAGCACTATCTCGTTTGCTTCTCTAGTCATAATGACATAGTTAACACACTAGACAGGACACAGCACTATCTCGTTTGCTTCTCTAGTCATAATGACATAGTTAACACACTAGACAGGACACAGCACTATCTCGGTTGCTTCTCTAGTCATAATGACATAGTTAACACACTAGACAGGACACAGCACTATCTCGGTTGCTTCTCTAGTCATAATGACATAGTTAACACACTAGACAGGACACAGCACTATCTCGTTTGTTTCTCTAGTCATAATGACATAGTTAACACACTAGACAGGACACAGCACTATCTCGTTTGTTTCTCTAGTCATAATGACATAGTTAACACACTAGACAGGACACAGCATCATCTCGGTTGCTTCTCTAGTCATAAAGACATAGTTAACACACTAGACAGGAAACAGCATCATCTCGTTTGTTTCTCTAGTCATAAAGACATAGTTAACACACTAGACAGGAAACAGCATCATCTCGTTTGCTTCTCTAGTCATAATGACATAGTTAATGCCTAGTGCACTGTCTAGTGTTTTCGATGCAGACGATCATGAACTCCTGCTAGAGTTTTTAAAATGTTTTTTATTTTTATTTTTAGATCAAGCGGACTGCACGACAGAAGTCAATGTCTATCTGGTGATGGAGTTCAGTCTAATTGTCTTAACATAACCAGAGGAGTCCCACAAGGCCCAATGCTAGGCCCAATAGTGTTCACTATTTACATGAATAATGTTGGTCTGTCCCCGAATAATAATAACTGGGGCTTACATCTCTATGTGGATGAGAGGCCAAATTGAGCCAGGCCACCATTATAAATATCTAGGTATTTAGATTGACGATAAACTGTCCTTTATAACACACATTGATAAGCTGACTAAAAGTTTTGAGTAAAGATTGGTTTCCTTTATAGAAATAAATCCTGCCTCACTTTTGAAAATAGGAGGAAGATTGTTCAAGCAAAACTCCACCCAGTAATTGACTCTGGAGACTCAATCAACGTGTACGCAGCAGCTTCTGTGTTAAAACCTCTAGATTCAGTCTGTAAATCAGCCTTGCATTTTATCACTGGAGATAATTTTCGTACGCATCATTGTCTCTTATATAGTTCTGTTGGCTGGGAGTCTCTGACTACCAGAAGGACCCAACATCGGCTATTATTCGTATATAAAGCTCTCGTCCAGAAATTCCCATCACCTCACTTCTAAACTAGAAATCTAGTAACTATAAGATTCTCTCTCTCAAGACTAGATGGTTCTAGAAGTTCCACAGGTCTCCTCTGAGTTGAGACTGGTTGGTTCTCGAGGTTCCACGGGTCTCCTCTGAGATAAGACTGTTTGGTACTAGAGGTTCCATGGGTCTCCTCTGAGATAAGACTGTTTGGTTCTAGAGGTTCCACGGGTCTCCTCTGAGATAAGACTGGTTGGTTCTAGAGGTTCCACGGGTCTCCTCTGAGTTTGGGAAGACTGCTTTCAGTTACTATGCCCCTCAGTCCTGGAATGACCTACAGGTCACTCTAAAACTGTATTCTTTGATCCCAAAAGATGAATTTAGTGCTCTGATTTTTTTTTTATGTGACCAATGAAAACTGCACTTGTTTTGATTGATTGTATATATTAGTTTCTAATGTCCTTTTAAACGGACTGTCATTTATTTTGAAATGTTGTAACTGTCATTTTGTACTGATCATGTTTAAATGTGTTGCTCACATTGCTTGAACTGTTGTTTTCAGGGCACCATTGGAAATGAGACTGTGGTCTCAATGGGTTCCCCTGGTTAAACAAAGGTTTATAAAACATGCAAAAAAATATATCTTGTACGTGTGACACATTTCCATGCATTTAATATTGTGTGACTTGAATAAGGTGGAAGACCTACTTTATATAATAAACGTGGTTCCCTGTAGAAGGGATGCGACACCTCACTACTTACCACATCTCACCACTCTTGCTCTGTATTGAAACCGCCTCAATTCACACCATGGAGCCTATGGAGGATAGTGTGATTTCTAAGAGAAGGTGATACCACAGCTCTTAAGGGAGAATAAATCAATCTATTTATTAAACAGGACATCAACACTACCACACCCACCATGAATGATACAAATAACAGAATTGATGCTGTTGATTTCAAACAGCATTGACCCGCCTCGTTCGTTGATCTGAAGGAGTTGTACGCCGTCGACCATGAGATAATGATGCAGAGGATGTCAGAGGTAAAGCTTTCAAGTCAAGCTCCCCTGGTGATTAAAAAAAATAAAAAGATAATTTCTAAATATCTTGATGGAAACAGTTCTTAATAGCCACATTTATAGCTTTTTTTTTACAAATATTAAGAGTTTTGAATCAGAAGGGTGATGATGTACATTGCGTAACAACAAGGGTGTGTACACATCACAGCTAGACTGTGTTTTCCCCTCTTTCATTATATTCACGAAGCGAAGAATCACAAAACAGATGTTACTGCCTCAATCCCTTTAATTACTCACAGTGTCCTTTTTAATAGTATTGTACGCTTGAAAACACCTGAGATCTTTGAGCACCTACAATATAAATTGCTTTTTCAAACCAACACAACAAACCCTGCAATTTAATTGGGGTAATGAGGTGGGAAAAACACGCATTTCTAATTTAACTTCAGAAATATAAGTGATGCATTCTGTTTAGATTCCATCGGCTAGCTGATGACATTTTGGAGGCACCCTGGATTCTTCTCAATAGTCTGTCTTTGCTTCCTCAGGTTCTTTTCCTCCTGTTCTCTCCTCACTTCTCACTGATGTTTTGAGAAGGCGAGGGGAGTACAGGAACAAAGACAAGGAAGCAAAGACAGACTATTGAGAAAAATCCAGGTTGCCTCCAAGAGTCTAGTCATGTTAGAGTTTATTTAAAGTGGAGTCACAACTCACTGTTACAAACGGAGGAACAAAACAAAGGAGGTTGAAGGGGTGTGGAGAAAGGCGAACAATGTTAACAAATATATATATAAAACAACACTGGACAAAAATTGAGGAGCAAATAGTCCATGACAAATAGTCTAAACAGTCCAGCAAGTCAATAGACCATAGGACAGGAAGTGGATGGAAGGAGCTGGACAGACAGAGAGAAAATGGACGGACGACTCACTAGTAAGGCAATGGCGTCTAGGTTTCGAGGAGATGAAACACTAACATTTTGAAAAGGAGGTGATTAAGAGATGAGGAGGACATGACACGTGGAAGCCAAAACAGATTTTTGAGCAATAGTCCCCTGATTCTAAATTATACTCTGAAAGGGCTTCCTTTTCATATGAGTTTTTCCTGTCAAGTTCACCATCCTGTGAAGGCCCGTGATGAGATTTTCTATTACACATGGTTTCCTCAAAAGCCTTTGATAATATCAGTTGCGGAAAACTCCTCATGGAAATATGTTTCACGATTAACAAGTAAGTGTTGGAATCATGAATCAGAAAAGTGTTGTTCATTGCATAATAAGAAGGCTGTACATATCACAACATCTGTGATCAACCCATTCATCATTTTTATGAATCAAATGATCAGATTTTTTAAATGGATGTCATTAATTCATTAGTTATGGCCATAGGACTTCAGCTAACGGTGAGTGTCAAAAACCTGTGAATGTATTGTAACGTCAAACAATATACATCAAATAGAGTTCCATTTCAACATTGAATGCATTGCATGGTAATACATTCAACCCCAGTGCATTGTGGGAAAACAAACACTTCATGGGTATTTTTCAAACAGGGCCACGTTTTTCAAACAGGGCCACGTTTGAACGTTGTCAAGTGTTTTAGATAGAAATGTCATGAATGGAGCTGACGTGATTCCTTACTCTACATGTTCTACATTGCATATTTCTATCTGAACGTTCCAAAACGTTGTGTCCTGCTGAAAGCGCCCCAGGTTGTGGTATGTTGCGTACCCTTCACCCAGACATGTGCACCTGTTCGTTCACCTCTCATGCGTCTAAAAGCATCAGCTTGGTTGGAGGGAATTTGCTCCATACTCCTTAAACTAGTCCATAGTTTTTTAATCTATGGGAGAGAGTTGATAGAATATAATTACTTTTTTTTTCTCAGAGGAAATTACTACCTTGGCTGAGGTCCTCTGAGTCAACAACTTGACTATAAACATATGTTCATTTAGTGCCACTGCTGAGCCAAATGCACTCTACTCAAATATGTCAAAATTCACCTCTTGCTACTGGACGTCATCTGTTAAAAATTATTTATTATATTTAACTTGTATGCATGGAATATTTTCATGTTTCTATATTGAGTAAATGGAACAAGGGGAGCATCTACTTTTCACTGTAACATTGGTACCTACAGGAAGTTGCTATCCTGCTCTGGAGACATCCTGATGTCACATTATAAAATAGCATGTATAATTTTAATGCAAGCTTCTGAGCATTCCAGAGTGGCAGGTAGCCTAGTGGTTAGAGCATCGGGCCAGTAACTGAAATGTTGCTGGATCAAACCCCTGAGCGGACAAGGTAAAACACCTGTCAATCTATCAAGTTAACCTACTTTTCCCCAGGCCCCGTGGATGTCGATTAAGGAACCTCTCTGATTCAGAGGGGTTGGGTTAAATGTGAAAGAGGCATTACATTTGAAGGCATTCAGTTGTTCGACTGACTAGGTATCCCCCTTTCAAGTCCTTGAACATATTTCATGGAAATAGAGTCATCACCAATGCATTGTGGGAAAGCTTCATTGCAATTTTTGTGGGTCAACTGAAATTACATAGTTTGACTATTTACAGTTGGAAAAATCATCAGAATGGGATTACTAATAATTCTGGGGTCAAATAAACAGCTATTAAAGTACTGCTGAACCAAATATGCACTCATTTAAAACATAATCGCAGTGTACAAATTCAGTACAAGCCTGAATTACTTTAACGTTGAGTAAAGGATATGACTGAGGGGAAACAGCAACTCTCATCTGTAACCTACAGGAGGTTAAGAAAATACAGAACCACTCTTGCCCTGAAGACCCCTTTAACTCACGTCATGTCATGGATGTGATCTGAATTTACTATTTAACCCGTACCTACTTCCTAGCAACTCATGTAGACTAGACCTGACAGGATTGTGGAAAGGTGAATTAGATCTGAGAGGATAGGACAGATGAATTAGATCTGAGAGGATTGTGGAAAGGTCAAACTAGATATTAGATCATTGAAAAGGTGAAAGCAACATGGCAACATATCTTCCCAGCCAATCAGATCTAAAGGAGGTGCCTAAAGGGTGTAAGGGCTATAGGGATTTAAAAAAAAAAAAAAAAAATATTTCACCTTTATTTAACCAGGTAGGCTAGTTGAGAACAAGTTCTCATTTGCAACTGCGACCTGGGCAAGATAAGGCATAGCAGTGTGAACAGACAACACAGAGTTACACATGGAGTAAACAATTAACAAGTCAATAACACAGTAGAAAAAAGGGGAGTCTATATATACATTGTGTGCAAAAGGCATGAGAAGGTAGGCAAATAATTACAATTATGCAGATTAACACTGGAGTGATAAATGATCAGATGGTTATGTACAGGTAGAGATATTGGTGTGCAAAAGAGCAGAAAAATAAAAATAAATAAATAAAAACAGTATGGGGATGAGGTAGGTGAAAATGGGTGGGCTATTTACCAATAGACTATGTACAGCTGCAGCGATCGGTTAGCTGCTCAGATAGCAGATGTTTGAAGTTGGTGAGGGAGATAAAAGTCTCCAACTTCAGCGATTTTTGCAATTCGTTCCAGTCGCAGGCAGCAGAGAACTGGAACGAAAGGCGGCCAAATGAGGTGTTGGCTTTAGGGATGATCAGTGAGATACACCTGCTGGAGCGCGTGCTACGGATGGGTGTTGCCATCGTAACCAGTGAACTGAGATAAGGCGGAGCTTTACCTAGCATGGACTTGTAGATGACCTGGAGCCAGTGGGTCTGGCGACGAATATGTAGCGAGGGCCAGCCGACTAGAGCATACAAGTCGCAGTGGTGGGTGGTATAAGGTGCTTTAGTGACAAAACGGATGGCACTGTGATAAACTGCATCCAGTTTGCTGAGTAGAGTGTTGGAAGCAATTTTGTAGATGACGTCGCCGAAGTCGAGGATCGGTAGGATAGTCAGTTTTACTAGGGTAAGTTTGGCGGCGTGAGTGAAGGAGGCTTTGTTGCGGAATAGAAAGCCGACTCTTGATTTGATTTTCGATTGGAGATGTTTGATATGGGTCTGGAAGGAGAGTTTAGAGTCTAGCCAGACACCTAGGTACTTATAGATGTCCACATATTCAAGGTCGGAACCATCCAGGGTGGTGATGCTGGTCAGGCGTGCGGGTGCAGGCAGCGAACGGTTGAAAAGCATGCATTTGAATTGATTTGGAATTCAGAATTAGAGGGGCCTCACCAGGTTTGGATTAGCCTAAAGGGGCCTCACCAGGTTTGGATTAGCCTAAAGGGTCCTCTCCAGGTTTGGATTAGCCTAAGGGGGCCTCAACAGGTTATGATTAGCCTAAAGGGTCCTCTCCAGGTTTGGATTAGCCTAAAGGGGCCTCTCCAGGTTAGGATTAGCCTAAAAGGGCCTCTCCAGGTTAGGATTAGCCTAAAAGGGCCTCTCCAGGTTAGGATTAGCCTAAAGGGTTCTCCCCAGGTTAGGATTAGCTGAAAGGGGCCTTACCAGGTTTGGATTAGCCTAAAGGGGCCTCTCCAGGTTAGGATTAGCCTAAAGGGTTCTCCCCAGGTTTGGATTAGCCTAAAGGGGCCTCTCCAGGTTAGGATTAGCCTAAAAGGGCCTCTCCAGGTTAGGATTAGCCTAAAGGGGCCTCTCCAGGTTAGGATTAGCCTAAAGGGTTCTCCCCAGGTTATGATTAGCCTAAAGGGGCCTCTCCAGGTTAGGATTAGCCTAAAGGGTTCTCCACAGGTTAGGATTAGCCTAAAGATGCTTCACCAGGTTAGGATTAGCCTAAAGGGGCCTCACCAGGTTTGGATTAGCCTAAAGGGGCCTCACCAGGTTTGGATTAGCCTAAAGGGTCCTCTCCAGGTTTGGATTAGCCTAAGGGGGCCTCAACAGGTTATGATTAGCCTAAAGGGTCCTCTCCAGGTTTGGATTAGCCTAAAGGGGCCTCTCCAGGTTAGGATTAGCCTAAAAGGGCCTCTCCAGGTTAGGATTAGCCTAAAAGGGCCTCTCCAGGTTAGGATTAGCCTAAAGGGTTCTCCCCAGGTTAGGATTAGCTGAAAGGGGCCTTACCAGGTTTGGATTAGCCTAAAGGGGCCTCTCCAGGTTAGGATTAGCCTAAAGGGTTCTCCCCAGGTTTGGATTAGCCTAAAGGGGCCTCTCCAGGTTAGGATTAGCCTAAAAGGGCCTCTCCAGGTTAGGATTAGCCTAAAGGGGCCTCTCCAGGTTAGGATTAGCCTAAAGGGTTCTCCCCAGGTTATGATTAGCCTAAAGGGGCCTCTCCAGGTTAGGATTAGCCTAAAGGGTTCTCCACAGGTTAGGATTAGCCTAAAGATGCTTCACCAGGTTAGGATTAGCCTAAAGGGGCCTCACCAGGTTTGGATTAGCCTAAAGGGGCCTCACCAGGTTTGGATTAGCCTAAAAGGTCCTCTCCAGGTTTGGATTAGCCTAAAGGGGCCTCTCCAGGTTAGGATTAGCCTAAAGGGTTCTCCCCAGGTAAGGATTAGCCTAAAAGGGCCTCACCAGGTTTGGATTAGCCTAAAGGGGCCTCTCCAGGTTAGGATTAGCCTATACATTTGAGGTAATAGCCTGCAGTGTCCTTTATTTATGGTTTGCTTAGAATATTCAATATTATTCTATACTTTAATGCAACTAGAACTAGAATGTGTTGTTGGGTCTGGGGTCTGGGTATTGGGTGCTTGGGTCTGGGTATTGGGTGCTTGGGTCTGGGTATTGGGTGCTTGGGTCTGGGTATTGGGTGCTTGGGTCTGGGTATTGGGTGCTTGGGTCCTGGTATTGGGTACTTGGGTCTGGGTATTGGGTGCTTGGGTCTGGGCATTGGGTGCTTGGGTCTGGGTATTGGGTGCTTGGGTCTGGGTATTGGGTGCTTGGGTCTGGGTATTGGGTGCTTGGGTCTGGGCATTGGGTGCTTGGGTCTGGGTATTGGGTGCTTGGGTCTGGGTATTGGGTGCTTGGGTCTGGGTATTGGGTGCTTGGGTCTGGGTATTGGGTGCTTGGGTCTGGGTATTGGGTGCTTGGTTCTAGTTATTGGGTGCTTGGTTCTGGGTATTGGGTGCTTGGGTCTGGGTATTGGGTGCTTGGTTCTAGGTATTGGGTGCTTGGTTCTAGGTATTGGGTGCTTGGTTCTGGGTATTGGGTGCTTGGGTCTGGGTATTGGGTGCTTGGGTCTGGGTATTGGGTGCTTGGGTCAGGGTATTGGGTGCTTGGGTCTGGGTATTGGGTGCTTGGTTCTAGGTATTTGGGTGCTTGGGTCTGGGTATTGGGTGCTTGGGTCTGGGTATTGGGTGCTTGGGTCTGGGTATTGGGTGCTTGCGTCTGGGTATTGGGTGCTTGGTTCTAGGTATTGGGTGCTTGGATCTGGGTATTGGGTGCTTGGGTCTGGGTATTGGGTGCTTGGGTCTGGGTATTGGGTGCTTGGGTATTGGGTATTGGGTGCTTGGGTCTGGGTATTGGATGCTTGGGTCTGGGTATTGGGTGCTTGGGTCTGGGTATTGGGTGCTTGGGTCTGGGTATTGGGTGCTTGGTTCTGGGGTATTGGGTACTTGGGTCTGGGTATTGGGTGCTTGGTTCTGTGTATTGGGTGCTTGGTTCTAGGTATTGGGTGCTTGGTGCTTGGTTCTGGGTATTGGGTGCTTGGTTCTGGGTATTGGGTGCCTGGGTCTGGGTATTGGGTGCTTGGTTCTAGGTATTGGGTACTTGGGTCTGGGTATTGGGTGCTTGGGTCTGGGTATTGGGTGCTTGGGTCTGGGCATTGGGTATTGAGTGTACAGACAGATCTGTTTTTATATGCTCTAATTTTCTGAAACCCCTCGCTAATGGACACACTGAGTGAATCTTGCGAGAGTATTAAAAACCTGACTTATTGCCATACACTAGACCTTGGGTGGTGTCAAGAAGTCTGATTTAACGAGAGGTAACATTATATTATGTGAGTATCAGGCTGTTGTAGGCCTTGGGACTAAAAAGGACTATACACCTGCGTCATAAACCCCATATTCTGAAAGTGTTCTCCACGTAAGTCATCTGGGCCAGAGCACTGCACCAATTAGGAAGCAGAAATTAGTACTTCATACAGAGTCTGGATGGGAAATTAAAGTTTATTCATGGAAGGAATTTTACACAGAATAATTCAATGTGACATTTCCATTATCTCAACTCATTTGTAATTTCAATGTAAAGAGAATGAGGTAATGACTGAGGACTATTTAATTCTAAACCTAAGAGGATAAGGTAATGACTTCCGGGTGAGGACTGTTTCACTGTGAATCTAAGACAGTGAGGTAATGACTGAGGACTATTTCATTGTAAACCTAAGAGAATGAGGTAATAACTTCCGGGTGAGGACTATTTCACTGTAAACCTAAGAGAATGAGGTAATGACTTCCGGGTGAGGACTATTTAACTGTAAACCTAAGAGAATGAGGTGAGGACTGTTTCACTGTAAATCTAAGATAGTGAGGTAATGACTGAGGACTATTTCATTTTAAACCTAAGAGAATGATGTAATGACTGCCGGGTGAGGACTGTTTCACTGTAAATCTAAGATAGTGAGGTAATGACTGAGGACTATTTAATTCTAAACCTAAGAGAATGAGGTAATGACTGCCGAGTGAGGACTGTTTCACTGTAAATCTAAGATAGTGAGGTAATGACTGAGGACTATTTCACTGTAAACCTAAGAGAATGAGGTAATGACTGCCGGATGAAGACTATTTCATTCTAAACCTAAGAGAATGAGGTAATGACTTCCGGGTGAGGACTATTTCACTGTAAATCTAAGATAGTGAGGTAATGATTGCCAGGTGAGTACTATTTCACTGTAAACTGCCCAAAAATATTTGTCATCTCCGAGTCTGATATAAATCTTTCTGAGCTATAGTCTTTTCTCATTAATGTCTAGATACATTGTGCAACCTCCACGGTGTGTGTTCAGACTACGACACTATATATCACCACTTTTCTTTGTTCCTGTTACAAATGAGTTCAATGTTTCAAATGCTCAACAGGGAAAAGGGGGGATATCTACAGTATGTTATTGATCAAGCCATCAGTCACTGGCTTTATCAATAAGTGCATCTAGGACATCGTCCCCACAGTGACTGTACGCACATACACCAACCAGAAGCCATGGATTACAGGCAACATTTGCACTGAGCTAAAGGGTAGAGCTGCCGTGTTCAAGGAGCGGGACTCTTAATACCCTGACTAGGCCACGTGCGTTGCAAAATAAATGCAGGAATCTGTGTTAATCAATTATTACACCCACACTGATCACGTACGTCAACGAGCGTCTGCGATGCCAAGGGCTAAAATAGAAGTAATTCCTATTTCTGATGCAGATCGCGCTGCGAGTCCTGCCTCTCCCATCTCCTCATTGGTTTATAGAAGCAGGTACCCATGTGCCATCTCCTCAATTGGTTATACCCACGTGGATGATTGAAAAACAAACTTTGTTGCCGCTAGTTGTGGTAAAACTATGAACGTTTAGATGCCAATCACCATATAAGTTCAAAGATGAAACAGCCTGGGAGGAGGAGAGGTGACTAAAAACGATTCGGTTGACCGTTTTATGTGTGGATTAATTGTCAGAGTAGAGGACCTTGTGCATTTCAGGTAAAATAACAATCCCAGGACAAATTAGCTAGCAACAGCAAGCTAGCTATATATGACAAATTAGCTAGAAAGTGCAAGCTAGCTAGCTAAATTGCCATACATGTTTACTGCTTATTGACCGGTCCCCAAATTAATGTAATTGGTTCAGAGTTTGTTTTGATATTTTAACCTGCGTGTCCTGATCGCATTTGGTGTGGGGGGACAAAATAAATGTATGCACGATGGCGCACGCGCACAGCCGGTTTGGGTTCCGTGTAACCCGGAAGCTTATAAGAAATCCCGCTATGCCCTCCGACGAACAATCAAACAGGCAAAGCATCAATACAGGACTTAGTGACAGTGACACGAGCCTACCAGACAAACTTCTTCTATGCTCGCTTCGAGGCAAACACTGAAACATGCATGAGAGCATCAGCTGTTCCGGACGACTGTGTGATCACGCACTCAACAGTCAATGTGAGTAAGACCTTTAAAAAAGGTCAACATTCACAAGGCGGCAGGGCCAGACAGATTACCAGAACATGTACTCCGAGCATGTGCTGACCAACTGGCAAGTGTCTTCACTGACATTTTCAACCTCTCCCTGTCTGTAATACAAACATGTTTCAAGCAGACCACCATAGTCCCTGTGCCCAAGAACACTAAGGTAACCTGCCTAAATGACTACCGATCCGTAGCACTCACATCTCTAGCCATGAAATGCTTTGAAAGGCTGATCATGGCTCACATCAACACCATTATCCCAGAAACCCTAGGCCCACTCAATTTGCATACCGCGTCAACAGATGTACAGATGATGCAATCTCTATTGCAATCCACACTGTCCTTACACACCTAGGCAAAAGGAACACAAATGAGAATGCTATTCATTGACTACAGATCAACACCATAATGCCATCAGTGCTCATCACTAAGCTAAGGACCCTGGGACTAAACACCTCCCTCTGCAACTGGATCCTGGACGTCCTGACGGGCCGCCCCCAGGTGGTAAGGGTAGGTCACAACATATCCGCCACGCTGATCCTCAACATGGGGGCCCCTCAGGGGTGTGTACCCAGTCCCCTCCTGTACTCCCTGTTCACTCATGTCTGCACGTCTAGGCACGACTCCAACACCATCAATAAGTTTGCTGACGACAACAGTGGTAGGCCTGATCACTGACAATGAGACAGCCTATAGGAAGGGAGGTCAGAGGCCTGACCGTGTGATGCCAGGACAACAATCTCTCCCTCAACGTGATCAGCCACGCTAGTTAGACTGTTCTCTCTGCTATCGCACGGCAAGTGGTACCGGCGCGCCAAGTCGAGGTCCAAAAGGCTTCTTAACAGCTTCTACCCCCAAGCTATAAGACTCCTGAACATCTACCCAGACTATTTGCATTGTTCTTTTTTTTACTTAACTGCATTGTTGGTTAAGCGCTTATAAGTAAGCATTTCACTGTAAGGTGAAATTGTATTTGGTGCCTGTGACAATTAAAATTAGACTTGATTTATTGAAAAAGTATTGAAAACAGGGGTGCCAATAATTTTTACCCCTAGATTTTGTTTGAACTAAATCTGTTTCTCTGAGCAATTGTATTAGTAAAAAAAAAAAAAAAAAACTTTTTTTTTTTTGCATGTAATATTCGTTCAGTATTTGTATGTTTTTTTGCTCATCTTTATCAAGGGTGCCAATAATTTCAGACATGCCTGTATATCCCCACTGCTTGATATATCCAGTTTCATAAAATAAATACTTTGAAAGTTTCTTAATTTCACAGATTTGTAGGTTTATTATGCAACGGAATTAGATGAATCTTACAAAATATGATTTTAACAAACGATCATGGTACATCAATGACTCCTTTACACAGGGCACTTCAGTTAAATGTAAGTCATAGCTGCTGAATTGCTTATTTTGTAAAGTGAGTTACACTAATTGAAGTGAGCCCTAAAAATGGAATGATGAAAATTGACACAGGACATAGTGTGGATTGTGGACACTGCTACAGCTGATTCAGAGTAACTAAGCACCTCAAATCATCCGACCTACTCATTTGAATAATCATATGGCCTTCATCCCAACAGACATTATCCACAGTATGACAATGTCAACATGCCGTTTTGAAAAGAGCACAAATTCCGTGCGGGGGGAGGGGGGGGGGGGGGGGGGGGGGGGGGGGGGGCCAAATCTGAGACTGACCAAGATTCAAAACCGTTTTAGAACAGGATTTGGGTCAGATTTTCCTCAGGTCACACTGCCAGACTGATGGAATTATGTTAATAAGTTTAAATGAGTTTACCTTTTATCAGATGGTCGGTCTGCTAAAAGGTTAGACTCAGCAATATGAAATTATCATGCAGAACAGGATGACAACCAACTATTAGCTTGAGGCACGCCACACTTTTTAATGATTTCATATTGCTGAGTGTACCTTTTAATACTTAAAAAGGTGCACCTGCAGACTCCGCATGGATTCAAAATCATTGGATTGGTGAAAGCACTGGCTGAAGGGAAAATAAATCGGGACACAGCCTATGAAAAGAAAGTGGTCCCTGAAATATCCTTCAAGAGAGACTGCTTCCCTTAAACCTCTTGGGCTTGAGGACCATTGGGCCACTCTTTGCCAGGATACTGGGCGGCATTCTGAAACCACCTCCTCTCCACCACCTCCTTGCCCAGTTCCCAAAGTCGGCAAAGATGGCGGGTGCCCGTCTTGGTGGTGATCATGAGGTAATCTTTGTTCTCCGGGTGCTGCACCACAGTGTGGCGGGCAACAACCAGGGACTGGCAGAAGCGACAGAGCACCAGCAGGTAGAGTGCGTCCCTCTCGGCTTCGTTGAGGGGAATAACACTCTCCCAGCCGGCTAGCACGTCTCTTGCCACATCCAGAGGTGTGGGGTTCTCGATCATCATGTACATGATGGTGATGGCCAGCTCGAACACGTAGTAGCCGCTGCTCATGTCCCCAAAGTCCAGGATGCCAGAGATTTTGTAGGCGGTTGAATCGTCTGGTTGCACCAAGATGTTGTGGTCATTGAAGTCACCATGGTTGATGCCTACAGAGACAAATGCACATTTACTTGACATATCAAACATTACACGCGCAATAGTACCAGACGTTTGCTCAAATAGTAATTAAAATCGTTCAAATGTTTTGAGCGTTTGCGTGAGTCTACCTAGAGTACCAAATGGGCGTGGTTTGTACTTTGTTGGCCTATTCCATTGGTTCCATTGCACTGAGTAAACTCAATAATGCCCAGTGAAAGTCTGAAAGAAAACCAATATTATTTGACCCCAGGTCTGATTTCACCGCTCAGTTTTAAACCATTACATTCTCCACCTGCATCAGTACCTGACCTGTCAATCATTACAACAGACTGGTTACATTGTTAAATTTAAAGGTCATATTCATTGTGGCATGCAAATGGAAAACAAAAAAATGTGCCTCTCTTGATGAACTAGTCCACACTGTTCCAGTCTGTTTTCTTCCATTTGAAGCAGGTCTATCAAAAGAGAGAGCTCTGACAGAACAGCTGGTGAAGGGAGAGACTCACACTTGCGGAAGGAGCCGAGTTTGGGCTGAACACAAGTCTTGTATAGTTGGATGACTGACTTGACCACCTGCTGTACAGGATCTCCGTCCATTAGATGGAGGTACGGCTCCAGCAGAGGGATGTTGGACAGACTCCAGATGAACTTCTCCCTCTGTAGTACATGGAGTTGAGGATGCTCCATCTATGAAAACAGACTCATCAACCGGGAACTGAGTTAACTACTGTCGATCAGATTATTTTTCAGACATTTTTAATTTTTTTAAACATGCCGTTGTACAGCTATGAGCAATTATGTATTTTGTTTTTTAATTAACTAAATATATATAATAAATATATTAATTAAATATTTGTTTGCCAATCAATCGTTATATATATATATACATATATACATATATACACATATATATTTATATATATATATATATACCAAAAGTCCTTGAAATCATCTGATCACGCATAGCAGTGGGTCATAGAGCATGCAGGGAAATGGGGGTAAAATCATGACAGTATTTTGTTAGGTCGACATTTAGAGGTGCGTTCAAAGCTCACATTCAAAGACCAACAATCCAGCATATAAAAAAACATTTTAATACGGCCTTCAGTATTACTCTATGTCCAATGCATATTTCAATCCATTGTGACGATTTCAAATTGACAGAACACATTTTCTTGCTCTCTATATAGGAGAAATGTATTCACTCACACGGAATAAGCATCAACCTCCTAGAATAGTATGTGTTGTGATGGTTTTTCAACCGCTTACAAAAACACTGCTCATTTTGTTTGGCCTGAGCCAAACCTAACAAACATTTAAAAAAAAAGACACTTTACTGGCTTCATTCTTTACTTGAAATGTGAATATGACACGTGCTTCTACACCTGCATTGCTTCCTGTTTGGGGTTTTAGGCTGGGTTTCTGTACAGCACTTTGAGATATCAGCTGATATACGAAGGGCTATACAAATACATTTGATTTTACACTGAGACACTCATAAAAAAGTGTTTTGATGATACTACAATACTCAAAGGGGGTCGTGCAGTGCTCCATTTGTAAAAAATAATAATAATAATATTAATAATAATAATAATGTAAAAAAAAAAAAGATTGGGAGGTGGGAACAAAAAGTGACCTGGTGGTCTCGGAGGTACCGGAATGCATGAAAAAATAAAATAACTTTTAAAATTAAGCATTACATGCATATCTTTATTTATTATTATTATTTATCATTACATGCATATCTTTATTTATTATTATTATTATTATTATTTATCATTACATAAATATCTTTATTTAATATTATTATTATTATTATTATTATTTATCATTACATGCATATCTTTATTATTTATTAATTTATCTATCATTACATGCATTTGTACCGTCGCGCTTACAGAAGTTGCACACCCACGGGGAACAATTTTAGTAGCCTAGGGTCTGGGAAAAATGTGGTTTTATATAAAAACATTTCATGTATCATTTTACATGAGTGGAGACTGGCAGAATCTTTTTTATTTTTATTTTTTTAAACACTGCACAAATGATCGAAATGACAGGCTACTGACAAACAGATCAATAAAAAAAACGACCTTGTCTTGAATCCATCAATAACCTAGGCCTAGGTCTGTGGAGAGACATATTGTACAGTACGCAGAGACAATTGTAGTCCCAAAAAAGCTTTCCAGTTTCACTGACTCACCCACTTATGCACAGCTCACTCACCAGCGATGGCCTCGCTCTCATACCCAAAGCCTCTCTCTCTCTCGTTTAACTTTGTAAAACATTACTGTTCACGGTATAGGCCTATCTGGAAGTTGATACAATATATGTTGTATCCTACAGTTGACAGATTAGAGTCTTCTCTTTTCAGCAGAAGCCATTTGCTTTTCAACCTGTGTTTGATTGTAGTTGAAATATTTCAAAAGGCTTGTTTTGTCTGCTTTTCACTGACAGATTGGCCGCACGTTCCCGACCGTAGGATATGAATTGTTTGGGCTACACACTGGACTACAGGAGCGCTTTTCTCTCTCTCTCACCACAGCAACGGCCACATAGTAGGTCTATATAGGGTACAATGTTGCACAAACCATAAGGCCAGACATCGCAAACAGTGAAAATATTTTGACGTCACGGGACATCATTTAATTGAGGTGTTATGTCTTACCCTCTTCAAGTTAAAATGTTGCCAACCGAACTGTATGCACTTTAAATAGAAACATTTGCAAACATTAGCCTACTTGAAAGCACCTCAGGCAGACTAATTGAAGATAATCATACTTCCTGCAGGACTGTGTCCATCTTGGCGGCCATTTTGCCAGCTTCATACAGGATCTGTGGAGAGCAGGGTACTTTGGCGATGGTGGTCCCCGGTAAATAGGTCAGCAGTCTCACCAGGTACTTCTGCATGCCAAAGCCGCAGTCTACCAGGGAAAAATAAAACAAATAGTAATTGGAAGATATCTGCAACCCTCTGGGGGAAATTGGAATATAAGCTCATCCTGTTTCACCACCTCCTTGTCAACAAAGATCAAATTAAATCTGCCTCTAGATGCTTGGCAATGTAGATTTAAAAAAGCAGCTCTGACTGTTAACTAACGTTAACCTAGCCAGAGGTAATAATTAGAGGTCGACCGATTATGATTTTTCAACGCCGATACCGATACCTATTATTGGAGGACCAAAAAAGCCGATTCCGATTAAATCGGACGATTTTTATTTTTAAATGTATTTGTAATAATGACAATTACAACAATACTGAATGAACACTTATTTTAACTTAATATAATACATCAATAAAATCTATTTAGCCTCAAGTCAATAATGAAACATGTTCAATTTGGTTTAAATAATGCAAAAACAAAGTGTTGGAGAAGAAAGTAAAAGTGCAATATGTGCCATGTAAAACATGTGCCATGTAAGAAAGCTAACGTTTAAGTTCCTTGCTCAAAACATGAGAACATATGAAAGCTGGTGGTTCCTTTTAACATGAGTCTTCAATATTCCCAGGTAAGAAGTTTTAGGTTGTAGTTATTATAGGACTATTTCCCTCTATACCATTTGTATTTAATTAACCGTTGACTATTGGATGTTCTTATAGGTACTTTAGTATTGCCAGTGTAACAGTATAGCTTCCGTCCCTCTCCTCGCTCCTCCCCGGGCTCGAACCAGCAACAACGACAACAGCCACCACATCGAAGCAGCGTTACCCATGCAGAGCAAGGGAAACAAACACCCCAAGGCTCAGAGCGAGTAGCTATCGCTAACTAGCCAGCCATTTCACTTCGGTTACACCAGCCTCATCTCGGGAGTTGATCGGCTTGATGTCATAAACAGCGCAATGCTTGACGCACAACGGAGAGCTGCTGGCAAAACGCACGAGTGCGCTGTTTGAATGAATGTTTACGCGCCTGCTTCTGCCTACCTCCGCTCATTCAGATACTTAAATACTTGTATGCTCAGTCAGATTATAATCAACGCAGGACACACTAGATAATATCTAGTATTATCATCAACCATGTGTAGTTAACTAGTGATTATGATTGATTGTTTTTTATAAGATAAGTTTAATGCTAGCTAGCAACTTACCTTGGCTTACTGCATTTGCGTAACAGGAAGTCTCCTTGTGGAGTGCAAGGAGAGAGAGGCAGGTCGTTATTGCGTTGGACTAGTTAACTGTAAGGTTGCAAGTTTGGATCCCCGAGCTGACAAGGTGAAAATCTGTCGTTCTGCCCCTGAACGAGGCAGTTAACCCCACCGTTTCTAGGCCGTCATTGAAAATAAGAATGTGTTATTAACTGACTTGCCAAGTCAAATACAGATTAAATAAAAGGTGTAAACAATTACAATTTTAAAAATTGAAAAAAAAAATTGCCGTCCAGAAATACCGATTTCCGATTGTTATGAAAACTTGAAATCGGCCCTAATTAATCGTCCAACCTCTAGTAATAATACTCAGACTCCTCAACATTAAAATGCAGTGTAACTGGTATGATTTCAGTTTGACCTCTTATTGAAGGTTTCCCCAGGTCTGATTCTCTAGTGATGCAGTATTGAAGGTTTCCCCAGGTCTGATTCTCTAGTGCTGCAGTATTGAAGGTTTCCCCCAGGTCTGATTCTCTAGTGCTGCTGTATTGAAGGTTTCCCCAGGTCTGATTCTCTAGTGATGCAGTATTGAAGGTTTCCCCAGGTCTGATTCTCTAGTGCTGCAGTATTGAAGGTTTCCCCCTCAGGTCTGATTCTCTAGTGCTGCTGTATTGAAGGTTTCCCCAGGTCTGATTCTCTAGTGCTGCAGTATTGAAGGTTTCCCCAGGTCTGATTCTCTAGTGCTGCAGTATTGAAGGTTTCCCCAGGTCTGATTCTCTAGTGCTGCTGTATTGAAGGTTTCCCCAGGTCTGATTCTCTAGTGATGCAGTATTGAAGGTTTCCCCAGGTCTGATTCTCTAGTGATGCAGTATTGAAGGTTTCCCCCTCAGGTCTGATTCTCTAGTGCTGCAGTATTGAAGGTTTCCCCCAGGTCTGATTCTCTAGAGATGCAGTATTGAAGGTTTCCCCCTCAGGTCTGATTCTCTAGTGCTGCAGTATTGAAGGTTTCCCCAGGTCTGATTCTCTAGTGCTGCAGTATTGAAGGTTTCCCCAGGTCTGATTCTCTAGTGCTGCTGTATTGAAGGTTTCCCCAGGTCTGATTCTCTAGTGATGCAGTATTGAAGGTTTCCCCAGGTCTGATTCTCTAGTGATGCAGTATTGAAGGTTTCCCCCTCAGGTCTGATTCTCTAGTGCTGCTGTATTGAAGGTTTCCCCCAGGTCTGATTCTCTAGTGATGCAGTATTGAAGGTTTCCCCCAGGTCTGATTCTCTAGTGCTGCAGTATTGAAGGTTTCCCCCAGGTCTGATTCTCTAGTGATGCAGTATTGAAGGTTTCCCCCAGGTCTGATTCTCTAGTGATGCAGTATTGAAGGTTTCCCCCAGGTCTGATTCTCTAGTGCTGCTGTATTGAAGGTTTCCCCAGGTCTGATTCTCTAGTGCTGCAGTATTGAAGGTTTCCCCCAGGTCTGATTCTCTAGTGATGCAGTATTAAAGGTTTCCCCCTCAGGTCTGATTCTCTAGTGATGCAGTATTGAAGGTTTCCCCCTCAGGTCTGATTCTCTAGTGATGCAGTATTGAAGGTTTCCCCCTCAGGTCTGATTCTCTAGTGATGCAGTATTGAAGGTTTCCCCCTCAGGTCTGATTCTCTAGTGCCGCAGTATTGAAGGTTTCCCCAGGTCTGATTCTCTAGTGCTGCAGTATTGAAGGTTTCCCCAGGTCTGATTCTCTAGTGCTGCAGTATTGAAGGTTTCCCCAGGTCTGATTCTCTAGTGATGCAGTATTGAAGGTTTCCCCAGGTCTGATTCTCTAGTGCTGCAGTATTGAAGGTTTCCCCAGGTCTGATTCTCTAGTGCCGCAGTATTGAAGGTTTCCCCCTCAGGTCTGATTCTCTAGTGATGCAGTATTGAAGGTTTCCCCAGTTCTGATTCTCTAGTGCCGCAGTATTGAAGGTTTCCCCCTCAGGTCTGATTCTCTAGTCATGCAGTATTGAAGGTTTCCCCCTCAGGTCTGATTCTCTAGTCATGCAGTATTGTTATTCATATTTCCAGACACTGAATGTAACTTTTACACCAGGCGAAAAAAACTCAAATTGCTGGACGGCCAAGTGTCTGTATGCAAGTTTTCACTCCTCCCTTATTCTTGAAAGATCAATTAGGGTCACTGATTAGTTATGAACTACCCTAACCTGGTTGTCTGGGTCTTAAATTGGACAAATTCACAGGATATAAAGCAGACACGATTACAAGCATACCCCTAACATGATGCAGCCACCACTATGCTTGAAAATATGGAGTGGTACTCAGTAATGTGTTGGATTTGGCCACAAACATAACACTTTGAATTCAGGACAAAAAGTGAATTGTTTTGCCACACTTCTTGCAGTATTACTTTAGTGCCTTGTTGCGAACAGGATGCATGTTGTGGAAAAATGGCATTCTCTACAGGCTTCCTTCTTTCCCCTATGTCATTTAGGTTAGTATTGTGGAGTAACTATAATGTTGTTGATCCATCCTCAGTTCTCTCCTATCACAGACATTAAATTCAGTAACTGTTTTAAAGTCGGCATTGGCCTCATGGTGAAATCCCTGAGCGGTTTCCTTCCTCTCCGGCAACTGAGTTAGGAAGGACGCGTGTATCTTTGAGTGACTGGGTGTATTGATACACCCTGCAAAGTGTAATTAATAATTTCACCATGCTCAAAGGGATGTGTAATGTCTGCTTTAAAAAAATAAATAAAAATAGGTGTCCTTTGCGAAGCATTGGTCTTTGTGTTTGAAATTCACTGCTCGACTATGGGACTTCAAAACATAATTTTATGTGTGGGGTACAGAGATGAGGTAGTAATTTAAAAATAATGTTAAAACTATTATTGCACACAGAGTGAGTCCATGTAAACTACGTGACTTAAGCACATTTTTACTCAACTTATTTTGCTTGCCGTAACAAACGTGTTGAATATTTAAAATGACTCAAGAGATTTCAGCTTTTCATTAATTAGTAAACATTTCAAAAAACATTATTCCACTTTGATGGGGTAGTGTGTGTAGGCTAGTGACAAAAATATATAAATGTAATACATTTTAAATTCAGGCTGTAAAAACTAATTGTGGAAAAGGTCAATGCAATATATACAGTCAAAAGTTTGGACACACCTACTCATAAGGGTTTCTTTATTTTTTTTACTATTTTCGACATTGTAAAATAATAGAAGACATCAAAACTATTGTTGGAATCGGCTAAACTTTGAACATTGAGATATGAAATAAATGATAGGAAAGCAGCAGAAACAAAGGAGTAAAAGAGACAGGGTTTTATGTCAGAAGTTAAGGGTTCTCTGAAGAAAGACAGGAGGCTTTGGAATGTGTTGGGTGGACGAGAGGAGAGCAACGTGTTGATATAGGGAAGACAGATGCACATCTGTGGATTAGGTGGAGGGGTTGAGGTCAGGAGGTGAGGACAGATTCACTTAAGGGAGTAATAAGGGTTTGGTATCCTGTTACCATTTTCCTGTTGAACCATAAGATGTAAGGATTGGAGAGAAGCAGGAGTGTCTTAAGTGGGATGTTTATAACTGTGATGGTGAGAAATGTTTTGCTGTATTAAATTACAGCTGTACAGAGCCTTTGGGAAGAATTAAACTTGGTTAAAGCTTCTCTAGTGTCCGTTGGTTATTTACTCTGAAATATAAAGAACCTAACAGATGGCGAGCCAGCCAGGAGTTCACCACGAATTATAGTCAAACCAAAGAGTCCAGATCAGTGGAGCAGAGCTGGCAACAAACAATGTAGGTTTGTTCCTATATCGGTTTCCACTCATTTTGACATCTTGGGGAGATGAGAATCGTTGGCTGAACTAATTATGGGATACGAAGAGCCAAAGTTGAATTCTATAGGTCCATTGTGTAACGACCAGTCATAGCTTTATAGTAAATGGTAAGGCCCGGAAAGTAAACTCATACAGGCTGGTACCTGTAGGGTAAGTCCTACTAGTACTATAAAGTCAATAGTAAATCCCAGTGGGTTAATACCTGTGATTACTATTAATATAGGGGGAGTCCCAGAAGGTGAACCTGCGAAGGGTAAGTCCTAGGAGGTAAATCCGGCGGGATTGGTTCCTTACATAAAAACTATAACGGGGTGAGAGTCTAGTTGTAGTAGCCATAAAAGTGTGAATGGGAGGTTAGTTGTGTTCCCTGTTGGGGTGGTGAACCATGGCAGATTATGTGGAAATAAGAAGACAAGTGTGAATAATTTTGGTGGCGTGTGTTATCAATAATAGCGATATGGGTGGAGATACGGCACCAAGCCATTAAATAAATCCGTATTCTCCAGTAATAAATTCACAGACGCTATGGTATCGGTTCTAATACATGGTGTTATTAAGTGCCGTCACCAATGAATTATTATCCGGGAGAAGTGTGCAGTGCCATCTTAGAAAATAGTTAATAGAAGTGTATTATAGAGTGTTTAGGGAATAACTATTGATATGGCGACAAACAGACCTGTTTCTCCCTGTAATATAGACCTAGCAGAGTTGAATAAAGCCATGGAGGTGCTAAAAGAAGAGCATTCTACCAATGCGGCTGGAATATGGGAAGAATTTAGCATATTAGATTTTAAAAAATGAACATTTTCCTGCTGACAGGGAATTCAAATCAATTATTATTTTTTTAAATACAGGTGAGGCAATTATGACTTGGCATAAAAACAGAAACAGCTCCATATACCAGCATTTTGATGTCAGCATTCTATCAACAGCAAATGCATAACGCTAAACCCAGAATGAGTAACACCAGTACACCGCTACAGAGGGACTGGGAGTGCATTGATAGAATTTGCATTTCTGTTTTGATGGCTGGTTTTAACCCTGACGATGTTTTGAGAGTGGAATATGACTCCACTCACCTCGCAGACGTGCGAGGGGTTAATAAGGGCCATGGAGAACATCATTAACTATAGTTTCAATGGCAGAGAATAGACTTAAGAAGCATAGCGAAAACACGTCAAAGCGTAAGGATATGGTCCCACATGTAAAAACGGGGAGCTATCGGCATTGGAAGCCTGAGTGTAAAGGTGACACTGGAACCTAGTGCATTAGCAAGAAATGCAGCTATACAAGAGTTTGCATCTTTTTCAACTTATCGTTTTCAGATTAGCACCTTCATCTAGCGTGTATAGTCTGTTCAATCGATAAGTGGTTCATAGGGATTATAGTTTCTATGTGATGGAGGACAAGACGTATGAGGTCACATTTTACCGAACTTTTAGTAGAGTACCGATGGGATTTACACAAAGTCCCACTTGGTATCATTTTGCATTGAAACAATCGTTAAAAGATGCAGTCTATCACAGTGCCATCCGTTTTGTCACCAAAGCCCCATATACTACCCACCACTGCGACCTGTACGCTCTTGTTGGCTGGCCCTCGCTTTATATTCATCACCAAACTCAATGGCTCCAGGTTATCTACAAGACCCTGCTAGGTAAAGTCCCGCCTTATGTCAGCTCGCTGGTCACCATAGCAGCACCCACCCATAGCACGCGCTCCAGCAAGTGTATTTCACTGGTCACCCCCAGGGCCAATTCCTCCTTTGGCCGCCTCTTGTTCCAGTTCTCTGCTGCCAATGACTGGAACGAACTACAAAGATCTCTGAAACTGCAAACACTTATCCCTCACTAGCTTTAAGCACCAACTGTCAGAGCAGCTCACAGATCACTGCATATAGCCCATCTATAAATAGCCCAAACAACTACCTCATCCCCTACTGTATTTATTTAGCTCCCTTGCACATTCATCTACTGCAAATCTACCATTCCAGTGTTTTTAATTGCTATACCGTAGTTACGTTGCCACCGTGGCCTTTTTATTGCCTTTACCTCCCTTATCGCACCCCATTTGCTCACATTGTATATATAGACTTGTTTTTGTACTGTATGTTTTTTTTACTTCATGTGTAACTCTGTGTTGTATGTGTCGAACGGCTTTGCTTTATCTTGGTCGCAGTCGTAAATGAGAACTTGTTCAACTTGCCTACCTGGTTAAACAAAGTTAAAATAAATAGGGTGTCAATGGTAGGTTCTGTGTTGGTACAATACGTGGATGATTTGTTATTAGCGTCAAAAGATGAAGAAACTCATGCGAGACCTCACCACATTTGTAGACTATTTGGCGGAACAGGGTCATATAGCGAGCACAACTAGCAAAGCAAGAAGTAACATTTGGCATTTTTTATTTCTAAGAGCGAGATACACATTACCCGGGATCGGGTAGAAACCATGAAGTGTTTGGCACAGCCAAAACACTCCTCGCACGCTCAGGAAAACTTTAGGAGTTTTCAATTTTGTTAGACATTTTATTTAGTCATTCTCTGAAATTGCTGAGACACTTCCAGAGTTGACGGAAGGGGGGGGGGGGATCCAAAACCTAGGCCTGATTTGTAAGAGACAGCACTGGAATGGGGGAAAGTATTGTATACAGATGGTTCTAGTTACATGACCACAGAAGGGAACAGAGTAACGGGGTACACTGTGTGGTATGCATTTGGAGTAGTTCATGATTTGGGTACATTGTGGTCACATCGGGGCATGTTTTAACAGCAATAGAAACACCAGTAAAATAAATGGTCTGGAGGTAGAGACATGATTAGAAGCATGTCAGTTACCCATTAAATTAGCAGTGGTGAAATGTGAAGCTCATACTAGTCGTACAGTTATAAAAAAATATATTTGTTTTAATCGCCATAGGTAATCGTAAAGCAGACGAAATGGCTAAGGCAGCTGCCTTGGTGAGAGAAAGTGTTAGAGAACCACATGTAAATATTGCGGATCCCAAACGGTTTTAAAAACGGCTCTATCCACCGGATGTGTACCAAACTCACTAAAAGTGGCAGTAATAAAGCCTCTCTTGAAAAAGCCTAGTGACCATGTCCCCCGTGCATCCCGCAAAGGCGGAGGTGTTGCTAACATTTACGATAGCAAATTTCAATTTACAAGAAAAAATATATATATTTTGAGCTTCTAGTCATGAAATCTATGCAGCTTACTCAATCACTTTTTATAGCTAATGTTTACAGGCCTCCTGGGCCATACACTGCGTTCCTCACTGAGTTCCCCGAATTCCTATCGGACCTTGTAGTCATAGCAGATAATATTCTAATTTTTGGTGATTTTAATATTCACATGGAAAAGTCCACAGACCCACTCCAAAAGGCTTTCGGAGCCATCATCAACTCAGTGGGTTTTGTCCAACATGTCTCTGGACCTACTCACTGTCACAGTCATACTGTGGACCTAGTTTTGTCCCATGGACTAAATGTTGTGGATCTTAATATTTTTCTTCATAATCCTGGACTATTAGACCACCATTTTATTACGTTTGCAATCGCAACAAATAACCTGCTCAGACCCCAACAAAGGAGCCTCAAAAGTCATGCTATAAATTCTCAGACAACAGAAAGATTCCTTGATGCCCTTCCAGACTCCCTCTGCCTACCCAAGGACGTCAGAGGACAAAAATCAGTTAACCACCTAACTGAGGAACTCAATTTAACCTTGCGCAATACCCTAGATGCAGTCGCACCCCTAAAAACATGTCATAAGAGACTAGGTCCCTGGTATACAGAAAATACCCGAGCTCTGAAGCAAGCTTCCAGAAAATTGGAACGGAAATGGCGCCACACCAAACTGGAAGTCTTCCGACTAGCTTGGAAAGACAGTACCGTGCAGTATCGAAGAGCCTTCACTGCTGCTCGATCATCCTATTTTTCCAACTTAATTGAGGAAAATAAGAACAAGCCGAAATTTATTTTTGATACTGTCGAAAAGCTAACTAAAACGCTGCATTCCCCAAGAGAGGATGGCTTTCACATCAGCAGTAATAAATTCATAAACTTCTTTGAGGACAAGATCATGATCATTAGAAAACAAATTACGGACTCTTTAAATCTGCGTATTCCTCCAAAGCTCAGTTGTCCTGAGTCTCCACAACTCTGCCAGGACCTAGGATCAAGAGACACACTCAAGTGTTTTAGTACTATATCTCTTGACACAATGATGAAAATAATCATGGCCTCTAAATCTTCAAGCTGCATACTGGATGGACCCTATTCCAACTAAACTACTGAAAGAGCTGCTTCCTGTGCTTGGCCCTCCTATGTTGACCATAATAAATGGCTCTCTATCCACCGGATGTGTACCAAACTCACTAAAAGTGGCAGTAATAAAGCCTCTTGAAAAAGCCAAACCTTGACCCGGAAAATATAAAAAAACGAATTGGCTATCGAATCTTCCATTCCTCTCAAATTTTTGAAAAAGCTGTTGCGCAGCAACTCACTGCCTTCCTGAAGACAAACAATGTATACGAAATGATTCAGTCTGGTTTTAGACCCCATCATAGCACTGAGACTGCACCTGTGAAGGTGGTAAATTACCTTTTAATGGCGTCAGACCGAGTCTCTGCATCTGTCCTCGTGCTCCGAGACCGTCGTGCTGCTTTTGATACCATTGATCACCACATTCTATTGGGGAACTCAGTGAGGAGAGATTGGAAACACAATCTTGTCTACACGGACAAGTTCTGGCCTGGTTTAGATCTTATCTGTCGGAAAGATATCAGTTTGTCTCTGTGAATGGATTGTCCTCTGACAAATCAACTGTACATTTCGGTGTTCCTCAAGGTTCCGTTTTAGGACCACTATTGTTTTCACCATACATTTTACCTCTTGGGGATGTCATTCGAAAACATAATGTCAACTTTCACTGCTATGCGGATGACACATTTCAATGAAACATGGTGAAGCCCCAAAATTTCCCTCGCTAGAAGCTTGTGTTTCAGACATAAGTGTCACAGGCCGGCTCATAGCCTGTGGCAAAAATGAGGGGACGCGAACAACAGGTATGGGCCAATTAAAAAATTTTCTTTATTATAAACAAACTATTAACTTTAAACTAAGAGAAAGGTATGAGGTGTGGAAGTATCATAATGTAAGGTGTATGTAAAGTGCATGGATGTGTGAATCTGTGTGTGTGAATGACTGAGTGAAAACTATGCAAAACTACAAAATGGGTTCATACCTGGAGGAGCAGAGAGAGAAGTGATTAGTGACAGTTTAAATACTTAGAGCCCAGGTGACTCCAATCACTGGTGATTCCAATCACTAACGACCCTCTGCCTGCAGGAGGAACCGCCCCTGCACTGCAGAGGAGCCGTGACCCCCCCGCCCCCCCCCTTAAAATGAGGGTCCCACCCTCAACCCAACTTCCTCCAACATATTCAAAACAATTCAAATTACCCATACCAGTCCCGGCTCCTAGTAGTAGCCCCGTGTCCCCCAAATGACTGTCCACCCCTCAAACTCGGCAGCCCTGGTACCTGGGGAGCAATTTAAGAGGAAAGAGGCGCAGACAGCCCGTAGGGGTCAGCAGAGAGAAGATAAACTAGGTTAAAGGAGTACGGGACAGAGCAGAAAAACAAGTGGGTTGTGGTCAGTGAACACAGTTAAAGGGGTCAAACCAGAACCAGACCTCGAAGTGCTGTAAAGCCCAAATGAGACCTAAAGCCTCTTTTTCAATTACAGAATAGTTTGATACTTATTAAATTTCCATGAGAAGAAACTGCCTGGACACTCAACATTGTTATCATTCTCCTGGAGAAGCACAGCCCCAGCGCCGATTTGACTGGCGTCTACCTGCAATTTGAAAGGTTTCCTAAAATTTGGTGGTGCCAACACAGGTGCCAAACACAAAAGAGCCTTAACTGCATCAAATGCCTCTTGACACTGGGTGGACCAGATAAATTAAGCCTTGTCCTTCAACAGATTGGTCAGGGGGGACACTACTACTGAAAAGTTTACAGAAAGCACGATAGTACCCCGCCATTCCCAGGAAGCGCATCAGTTCTTTCTTTGTGGAGGGCTGTGGGAACTGCTTCACAGCCTGGACCTTGGCTTCCACGGGACAGACAAATCCCTGACCAACAACCTTGCCTAGGTATGTGACTGTAGCTTTGGCAAACTCACATTTTGCCAAATGAATAGTCAACCTGGCTCACACCAGTCTTTCGAACAGGGCTTGCACTCTCCAAACATGCTTCTCCCAGGAGTCTGAGTACACGACCACGTCGTCCAAATAAACGGCACACCCTTCCAGACCAGAGACCACCCGATTCATTAGCCTCTGGAAGGTGGCTGGAGCATTCCGCAAGCCATCACTGTATAAGAGAACAAACCAGACAGAGTTATAAAGGCAGCAATCTCACAAGCTCTTTTGGTAAGGGGTACTTGCCAAAATCCCTTTAAAAAAAAAAATCACATTTGCTAACATACTTTGCTGACCCAACTTGATCAATACAGTCCTCCATCCTAGGAAGAGGGTAAAGGTCTGCTTTAGTAACATTGTTAACTTTTCTATAATCAGTGCAAGGTCTGAAAGTGGAATCAGACTTTTTGACCAAAAGACAGGGTGAAGCCCAATTTGAACAAATTGGCTCCGCAATACAATTGTCCAACATATACTGCACCTCTGTTTCCAGTTTCAATCTCTTCCTCAGATACACGATAAAATCTCTTTTTGATAGGCTTAGCATCTCCGATGTCTATATCATGCTCAATTAAGTGGGTTTGCGATGGAGTGTCTGTTAGAAATATGAATAAACAATATCCTCATTTTAAATAGAACTGTAACTTACTGTTTTATTATATCTGATTAACAATATGAGTTCATAAGGGATTGTATGACACAGACAAGGAGTAATTAAAGTTAATGAACACCATTCCAACTAGGAAGAAAGAAATGGGTTGTGGATTAAGTAAACAGACAAGGTAAACAGATAAGGTAGTGATCGATAATGGTGAGTCAACAGTTAATTCAGTTGTGTGTCCTGTGTATGTGCTAGGGGGGGGTCAGAATGAACTTTTAAAGTTCCCTTTGACCCAGTCTGGAGGAGGAGATTCATTTTAGGAGCAATGAAATGACATCATGTTATTGCATTTAAACTGTTGCTCGTGGTAACGTGGGAGCGCGCTCCGAGAATAAACTCTGTTACCTATTATTGATAAGACTGGTCTCCGTCTATTTTATGCAAACAAGAATCTTATAAATTCTCATAAAATAGATTAAGGGAATTCAATTAATGAAAACATTGGTATAATTAAATTACAGTAACAGTGTCAGAAAACAAAACAGGGTAGTTTCTAATAAGAGCTATCAATTCATCACGTTTCTCAGAGTCTAAATGATCTACCAAAACCAAGGTTTTGCAAAGTCTGGGAGTTTTTCAACCGACCTTGTAAGACCTCATCCGAAACCCGTTAACGTCCTCCTCTTCTCATCCCCTCCACCAAATTAAAGCCACAAGATGCAGTGACTGGAGCAGCAGTCAACGATGACATCACCACTGGAGTGCCTTCTACTTTGCTTAGATCCCGGGAGTGATAACATTTTAACAGGTTCACTTGGCATAATTTAGAGGACTTCCTGTGACTAGGGGTTTCAATAAGAGAGTTCAAATCTGACACTTTACACAACACATTGAAAGGACCACAGTATTTTGCCTGAAAAGGTGAACTTACAAGAGGCAGAAGAGCAAGTACACGATCACCGGGACTAAACTCACGCAGCTCAGCCTGTCCGTCATATTTCAGTTTCATTTTCCGTTGAGAAGATTTTAGTTTCTTTCGCCAGTTCACCAGCCCTATACAACTTCAACCTAAAACCCATTTACATCGTTAATAAGGTTCTGAGGTGGTTCTTCAGGCAAACAACCATCCTGCAACACTGCTAAAGGCCCACGCACCTTATGACCAAACACTAAGTAATTTGGGCTAAACCCTGTGCTTTCCTGCACTACTTCACGAGCAGCTAGTAACAGCCAAGGTAACCCCTCTCAATCTGCAGCCAGTTCTGTACAATATGCACGAAGCAAGAATTTTAAAGTTTGATGAAAGCGTTCCAAAGCTCCCTGGCTCTGGGCATGGAACGCAGTAGACTTGTTGTGTTTAACTTTAAGCTGTTTGAGAACCTGAGCAAATAAATGGGAGGTAAAGTTAGACCCTAGATCTGACTGGATGATTTTTTTTAAGCACAAATGTTGAAATAAATTGAGTTAACGCTTTAACTCCTGATTTTGAAGTTATGGTACGCAACGACAAAGCTGCCGGATATCTGGTTACTTGACACATAAAAGTTAATAAGTAACTATGACCTGACTTGGACCTTGGTAAAGGCCCAACACAATCGATAATAAGATGCTCAAAAGGTTGCCCTATGGCTGGTATTGGATACAAAGGTGCTGGCAATACAACCTGGTTTGGCTTGCTTGTGCGCTGACACGTATCACAAGTTGCAATAAACTGAGATACATCCCGCTTTAAACGAGCCCAGAAAAAATAACGAAGTATACGATCAGAAGTTTTACGAACACCCATATGACCTGCCACATCACCATGTGAAGTTTGCAACACTTTATTTGGCAAAGTAGTAGGTACAACTATTTGAAAGACTGGTTCTCCTAGTGTGGAACCCATTTCCTGACCAACAGCCCAACAAGAAGAAAATAACACTGAGCACTATTCGTCACCACTGAATCAGGAACTACTTTATCAAACAGATCAGCCAAGTTAGTATCGGCCTTTTGCTCAGCCATCAATTAATCTCTAGAACTAGTCAACTGTTCTGTCTGGAGTTTGACCGGCAACTCAAGACTTTCTGGCTTACTCTCAATCTCCTTACGAGAGGCCGCGCGGGTAACCGCACAAACGGGAAATAGCTCAGGAGACATAGTTTTGATCCCTCGATTCCCTTGCAGGTGACACTGAAGGTTGCTTCTTACAGATGTTTAGTTTGCCATCTGCCCACACCTTACTACCTGCCAAGTCATTCCCCAAAATTATGTGGACTCCCTCTACTGGCAACTGGGGTCTAACCCCAACATCTACATAACCCTCTACCAGACCACATTTTAGGGTAACTTCATGTAAAGGACAAGAGAATGGAACTAAACCCATACCACATACCAGTACACAACTGCCAGTATCAGACTCTTTAGAGAACGGCAAAACATATTCCAGAATAAAATAATCTAAAGCTCCAGTGTCTCTTAAGATCTTGATTGAAACATTTTGGTTGCCGTCTACCAGGGACACTACACCATCTGAAATAAAGGCTGAAACATCAGTGGGAAGACTGAGAATCAAACTCAACTAGTGGCTGAAAAAGCTCACCCTTGGAGTCAGAGGCTGTAACAGGAGCTGCCATCACAGCAGGTTTAACTTGACCTGACTTTTTTTTATTTAAGCAGAGGACAATCTTTCTTCCAATGTCCTTCAACTAAACAGTAGCGACAGGTATTAGCATTAACCGGTGATTTAAGTCCTCCAGACCCAAACTTCTGCTGAGGTCTTTGGAAAGAAGCCCCAGAAAAAGGTGACCTACTAGTCCTAGGAATAAAGTTATTTTTAATGTCACCGTTTGACTCAAAATACCATTCATGTGTTAGCCTGTACTCATCTGCAAGGACTGCTGCATCACTTGGAGACTTAACTTTACGTTCATTCATGTATGTAGCAACCTGGTCAGACACAGAAGTTTTGAACTGTTCTAACAATCAAATTAGACAGACCCTCAAAAGTACTAACTTCAGAAGCTGTACACCAACGATTAAATGCAGAAGTTAAATCACGAACCAACTCAGAATAGGTTTGTGAATCTAACTTTTTCCTGTAACGAAAACATTGACGATATGCCTCTGGCACAAGCTCATAGACCTTCAGAACTGCTGATTTAACTTTAGCAAAAATTACACTGTCAGCTACATTCAGTGCTGTAAAAGCCTCACGTGCTTTACCTGTAAGTACACATTGCAACAACAGTCATGTCCAAATCTGACCAAGCTCTAGCTTCCGCAATACGCTCAAATAAAGCAATGTCTGGATCTGACTCAAATTTAGGCAACAAACAAAGATTCTGTGAAACAAACTGTGGTAGTCCTTCTGGTCTATTAGCATTTCTCAATCGCTCTCTCTCTAACTGCATTTGCAACAGATCCCTTTGCTGCTCAAAAGTTAAAAGGGCTAGACTGAAAACTTGCACCCTCACTACTAGCAGACTGACCCCAAAAAAACACCCATTTCTCTAAGACCCTGCTTTAATCTAGTTTTAACAGTCTAATTTTTGTATCAACAATCTCAATCTGATAATGTTCAGCAATTTCAATTAACTGCTCCTTAGTACACAATTCGAAGGCTACCTCTGAAGGAGCTTGAACAAAACTACTCAAAATGGAAGACATTTTCCTCAACCAATACAACTATTACAAATGCAAAAAAAAAAAAAATATATATATATATATATATATATATATATATATATATATGTATTAAAAAAACTCGCCTGCTGTCAGTCTGGGTTCAAGGACAGGAGCCACACCACTGTCCTCCAAAAACAACTAACTGGCCCTGGTCTTCGTGGTAGCCTGTAGAATGTGCATTCAAGTAGAGGCCTACACTGAACAAAATATAATTTTATATATATATATTTATTAAAAAGCGCCACTGGACAATGAGTGCTTATATATATATATATATATATATATATATATATCATAGAGTTAGGCTTCAGAACCAAGTGCAAGATTAGTTTGTGCATCACTGTTTTGAACTACGATCAGTCAGACCTACTGTCATTCAGGATGTCTTGAATCAATTGACCTTCTTTTCCAAAAACATTTCAGTCATTTTGATTGTCTTTTTCATCGACTTTTCTTTACTTCCTAGAGTCCGTTGTACTGCTTCTCCTCACCCTTTATCAACTTTTCTATTTTTCCCCATTCGGTCTCATCTCCTTTTCTACTGCCCATGGTATATCTTGAAGCACTCAATGTGCAGTCACACACATAGGTAGTACGTTTGTCACAATGACGACTTCTCTGGAACCAGTGCATCGTGCTGATTGGCCAGTGAGAAGCTTTGTCATATCATGCCTGATCTTCAACAGTAGCAGCCAGTAAAGATCTCCTTCCATGGCTCAGTGGTTTCGTGCCAAATGTTTGCACATTTGGGCTGTGTACTATGTGTTTTGGAATCACATCAGTGGCAGGCCTCTTCGATCGTTTGAACGCTCAATCTTTATTTTTGACCACCTGCAGCTTTTCCCTTGGCTCTTCTGGCTGACACCTATGGCTTGTAGAGGCCCTTGGCTCTTCTGACTGGACCCTATGGCGGGTAGAGGCCCTTGGCTCTTCTGGCTGAACCCTCTGGCGGGTAGAGGCCCTTGGCTCTTCTGGCTGAACCCTCTGGCGGGTAGAGGCCCTTGGCTCTTCATTACCAACAATGGAGGGGGGTAGGTCATCATCACTGATAACGTTGTTCCTGTCATGATCTGTTTGCATAGGTTCAGCATATGCATTCAACAGCCTGGCTGGCAAATGGCCTGTCCATAGTCCATATCTGACCCATCGCTATCACATTCACTCAGGACAGCATCTTTCCCATTTTGAGGGATAACTGCAATGTTGCCTTGTCTGGGCAGTCACCTAGATCCAACATATCCAGAACTGGACTCAAAGTCAAACTAAAAGAAAGAACAGAGTGGAAGGTTAGGTAGAACAAGAACTATGTAGGTGTATAACTGTGTGTATACCAAGATGCACTGCGTTATCTCGCCGGTCACTATTGTTGCCGTCAACATGTTTACACATTCTACGACCACACTGAACAAAGTTGAGTAATTGCAAATGCATATATCAAAACTAGACACCTTAAAGATGGTGTGTACCAAAAAATTTTGTCCTAACTTAATGTTAACATACTTTACTAACCTTTAGTTTGGGAGCTTTGATGCAGCCATCCTCTTCTCATGCTGCAACCAGGAAGTAAACAGCTCTGGTCATGTGACAATTTACACTAAACATGTGACACTGCACATCATTCATTGAGACCCGTTATTATTTCAATATTTCATGGAAATGCATTGATATGTCATTCAGTAACATTTTTAGAGCCTTATAACTGAAGACGTTTTTTTTACGGTCACTATTGTGACTGATGGGATTAAATAGGATAACTACACATGGTTGTTGATATTAGTTTATCTAGCGTTGCATATAAATCGATACAGTGCGCATTCGCGAAAAAGGACTGTCGTTGCGCCAACGTGTACCTAACCATAAACATCAATGCCTTTCTTAAAATCATATATTTTTTAAACCTGCATATTTAGCTAAGAGAAATCAAGGATAGCAAGCAATATTAACCAGGTGAAATTGTGTCACTTCTCTTGCGTTCATTGCACGCAGAATCAGGGTATATGCAACAGTTTGGGCTGCCTGGCTCATTGCAAACTAATTTGCCAGAATTTTACATATTATTATTTTATTATTATAAAAATAATAATTTAAAGGGGAGGATCAGCTTAATATTGCAGAAAGAATATTGGTTCCATCAATGTAATTGTCTGCATCATTTCCAATCCCCCATATATTTTTGGGGTAAATATATCCATACACACATATATACATACATACACGCATATATACATAACTATATAGACATACCTATATAGACATACATACTTTTTTAAAAGAATATACCTTTATTATTATTCCCTGCAAACCCTACCGCCGATCCCCCAATTAAACACTTCGGCTTTTACCTTCAATTTATACATATTACACACATTTTACTGACACAGTCTATTTTACAATAGTTATTTTTTGTTTGTTTTTAGTCCTTCCTCTATTTCTGATGTCCATCCAGTTTGATTTCCATTTGTAACTGCTATTTCACAAAAGTTCTGAACCTATATACATTTTACAGACCTGTATGTTTTACATGGTTTATCTTGTTATTAGTCCCACCCTTCAGCTCCATTCAACCTCTCCCATCTATCTCTCAACATCATCCATTTTGGATTTCTATTTGCCATATATTTTTCAACTGTGCTGTGATGCTTCACAAACAGAATGAACCTTTTTATGTTAATGTTATAACATTATTAATGTTATAATGACATAACATTGAAGGTTGTGCAATGTAACAGGAATATTTAGACTGATGGATGCCACCCGTTAGATAAAATACGGAACGGTTTCCGGATTCGACCATATTAATGACCAAAGGCTCGTATTTCTGTGTGTTATTATGTTATAATTAAGTCTATGATTTGATAGAGCAGTCTGACTGAGCGATGGTAGGCACCAATAGGCTCGTAAGCATTCATTCAAACAGCACTTTAGTGTGTTTTGCCAGCAGCTCTGTTGTTTATGACTTCAAGACTATCAACTCCCGAGATTAGGCTGGTGTAACGATGTGATGTGAAGTGGCTAGCTAGTTAGAGGGGTGCGCGTTAATAGTGTTTCAAACTTCACTCGCTCTGAGACTTGGAGTAGTCGTTCCCCTTCCTCTGTATGGGTAACGCTGCTTCGAGGGTGGCTGTTGTCGTTGTGTTCCTGGTTCGAGCCCAGGTAGGAGCGAGGAGAGGAACGGAAGCTATACTGTTACACTGGCAATACTAAAGTGACTATAAGAACATCCAATAGTCAAAGGTATATGAAATACAAATCGTATAAAGAGAAATAGTCCTATAATTCCTATAATAACTACAACCTAAAATTTATTCTGCAGTAGTTTGTGTCGGGGGGCTAGGGTCAGTCTGTTATATCTGGAGTACTTCTCCTGTCTTATCCGGTGTCCTGTGTGAATTTAAGTATGCTCTCTCTAAGTCTCTCTTTCTCTCGGAGGACCTGAGCCCTAGGACCATGCCTCAGGACTACCTGGCATGATGACTCCTTGCTGTCCCCAGTCCACTTGGCTGTGCTGCTGCTTCAGTTTCAACTGTTCTGCCTGCGGCTATGGAACCCTGACCTGTTCACCAGACGGAGAGACAGCAGGAGTGGTAGAGATACTCTTAATGATCGGCTATGAAAAGCCAGCTGACATTTACTCCTGAGCTGCTGACTTGTTGCACCCTCGACAACTACTGTGATTATTATTATTATTATTATTATTATTATTATTATTATTATTATTATTATTATTATAATAATAATACCTTGCTGGTCATTTATGAACATTTCAACATCTTGGCCATGTTCTGATATAATCTCCACCAGAAGAGGCCAGAAGCCAGAAGAGGACTGGCCACCCCTCATAGCCTGGTTCCTCTCTAGGTTTCTTCCTAGGTTTTGGCCTTTCTAGGGAGTTTTTCCTAGCCACCGTGCTTCTACACCTGCATTGCTTGCTGTTTGGGGTTTTAGGCTGGGTTTCTGTACAGCACTTTGAGATATCAGCTGATATAAGAAGGGCTTTATAAATAAATTAGATTTGAAGATTCTAGGCGAAATGCCAGGGGAATGGATTCTAAAGTTAACACATTTAAATATGGCCAAACACTCCTTGCAAACTCAGAAGGCCTTAGGGTTTGTTTAAATCATTAGATATTTTAGGGTATTTTTTTTAATACATTTACATTTTATGTCTTCTTATTCTGGAATGGAATTCTAGAATGAACAAAAGAAGGGGTCACGAGGAATTAGAATAGGGGTTACCAAACCTAAAAATAACAACTTCTTTTTTTATGTGGTGCGGTGGTTATGGAGAACCACATGGGGAAAAGGAGACCAGTGAATCGTTAGACTTGGTGGAGAGATACCGTAGCCGTGTTGCGGGATTTGTTGGAAGGGGTCTTTTCAATGCAGTTAAATTGGGTATGCAGGAGGATGGAAGTGTTTTGTAGGAGGTAATTAAATGGTTTCCGGAGGACAGGGAGAGAAAAAATATCCTAATGAGAAATGATTTCATTATAAATTAACGGAACAGTGGGATTTAATTATAAAATTTATGAGAAATCACCCGTCTCTATCAAAATTGTACCATTACTTTAGATTATTATTTCCGTAGGGAGTTATAATTCTAAGTTGATTAGTTATTTGAATTTGTTTATTTTTGATTTAACATGGGGGGGGGGTTTGTCACATGAGCAAAAGTGGAAAATGACCAGTTCCCTGAGGTCCTGGTCTTGGGGTACTTATACAGTGGTACTGTGTTCAGGCTGCATATGGAAAGGGAAATATATGTTAATAAGGGATAACAGTTATTTCAAATGGATGGTGATATATGTATTGCTGATTTTGTGTGTTTTGATACAAACGCCACCAGATTGGGATCATGGAGTGGGAATTCTGCGAGGGGTTAGGGTGCTAACTTCATGATCTGGTAACTCTTCCTAGAGGTCGCCAGTAGAATAAGGGAGTACGGACTACTTTAGAAAATGGTTTTAGCAGGAACGGTATGTTATGCTTTTTGACATTTGTCTTAGAGATGTTACTAAGAAAAGGTTAATGTCATAATTCGTCATATAGTCAAGGTTTGTCTAGTTTCCTGAAACAAATGTACTGAACTTAACTGTTATGATCTGTGCTTTTTGAGGTTATCATGGAAGGTAACGTCAGATTGTGTCTTAATGCACGGTAGGAATAATTTGACCATAGACAGTGCGTGTAAACCTCAAAACCCTCCCTAACCGGCTGAAGAAAGAGTGACAAAGGCAGGCAATGAGAGACAGTGACCTTTACCACTCCTATCTGAGTCCGAGCCATAAACCAGGGCGGGGTGCTGAGAGAGCGTGTGGAGTGAGTGTGGAGAGAGAGAGAACAAGCTCAGGTGAGAGACTTGTGTACATGGGGGAAACAGAGGCATCTACTTGGATATTAAAATCGGGACATTATCAAGGGCCATGAAATGTGACAGGCAAATGTTACAAGTGCCGTTGGGAAAATGAACTCTAAACGATACCTGAAGAAGACACCCTAGAATGATAAGTGCCGAGTGAAGGAAGGGGGGGGGGGGGGGGTCTTTACCAGGCCACTCATGACAGGAAAAGAGGGACAAAGGGGGGCTGTATTGAGAAGAGTTGTGACCAACAATAAAAAGTTGTTTATAAATGTTTGTTCTAACAGGGATGATCTGTGCTAGGTTGATAAACTGGAATTAGAGCCCTAGACGCAAATGTCAGCACTGAGTTCTGTCATTCTACATTCGGGTTGGATAATTTATAAAATGCTTTAGTTGTGATTGGGGTACAGCGAGAGAGAGGATTGCTAAAGCACAATGAGGGGTAGAAGTGTCACCCCGAGGGAAAGTGGTTTGTTTGGGGGAAATGGATGACAGCTTGGGGGTGGAAGGGGGGAATGGATGACAGCTTGGGACGAAGTGTCATCCTGAGGGAAAGTGGTTTGTTCGGGGGAAATGGATGACAGCTTGGGACGAAGTGTCACCCCGAGGGAAAGTGGTTTGTTTGGGGGAAATGGATGACAGCTTGGGGGGGGGGGGGGGGGAAGGGGGGGAATGGATGACAGCTTGGGACGACCATGGAAGTTTTTAGTTTTACCCTGTATTCAGAGTTTTAATGTTACATCGCATCAATGGATGGTGCTAAGTTATTAAACATGTACTTTCTTTCTCTCTTTCCTTTTCAAGCCAATATGTTTTTAGGTTTCGTGGAATATGAGGGTGTTCATTGTTCCAGAGGAGGGAATTATGTATATTGACTAACTTATTTGAGAATGTGTTAGTATGTTTATAACTGTCGAAAATGCATTAGGAGTATAGTGTGTTATGGGTTAGATGTAATAATAGAGTATAGTGTGTTATGGGTTAGATGTAATGATAGAGTATAGTGTGTTATGGGTTAGATGTAGTGATAGAGGAGTATAGTGTGTTATGGGTTAGATGTAATAATAGAGTATAGTGTGTTATGGGTTAGATGTAATGATAGAGTATAGTGTGTTATGGGTTAGATGTAATGATAGAGTATAGTGTGTTATGGGTTAGATGTAATGATAGAGTATAGTATAGTGTGTTATGGGTTAGATGTAATGATAGAGTATAGTGTGTTATGGGTTAGATGTAATGATAGAGTATAGTATAGTGTGTTATGGGTTAGATGTAATGATAGAGTATAGTGTGTTATGGGTTAGATGTAATAATAGAGTATAGTGTGTTATGGGTTAGATGTAATAATAGAGTATAGTGTGTTATGGGTTAGATGTAATGATAGAGTATAGTATAGTGTGTTATGGGTTAGATGTAATGATAGAGTACAGTGTGTTATGGGTTAGATGTAATGATAGAGTATAGTATAGTGTGTTATGGGTTAGATGTAATGATAGAGTATAGTATAGTGTGTTATGGGTTAGATGTAATGATAGAGTATAGTGTGTTATGGGTTAGATGTAATGATAGAGTATAGTGTGTTATGGGTTAGATGTAATAATAGAGTATAGTGTGTTATGGGTTAGATGTAATGATAGAGTATAGTGTGTTATGGGTTAGATGTAATGATAGAGTATAGTGTGTTATGGGTTAGATGTAATAATAGAGTATAGTGTGTTATGGGTTAGATGTAATGATAGAGTATAGTGTGTTATGGGTTAGATGTAATGATGTAATGATAGAGTATAGTGTGTTATGGGTTAGATGTGGTGATAGAGGAGTATAGTGTGTTATGGGTTAGATGTAATGATAGAGTATAGTATAGTGTGTTATGGGTTAGATGTAATGATAGAGTATAGTGTGTTATGGGTTAGATGTAATGATAGAGGAATATAGTGTGTTATGGGTTAGATGTAATGATAGAGGAATATAGTGTGTTATGGGTTAGATGTAGTGATAGAGGAGTATAGTGTGTTATGGGTTAGATGTAGTGATAGAGGAGTATAGTGTGTTATGGGTTAGATGTAGTGATAGAGTATAGTGTGTTATGGGTTAGATGTAATGATAGAGTATATAGTGTGTTATGGGTTAGATGTAGTGATAGAGTATAGTGTGTTATGGGTTAGATGTAATGATAGAGTATTTCTAGGTGAACCCAAAGTTTTGAATGGTAGCATAACACACTGTATATTGTATCAAAAACAATTCTATTGATTTCGATATGGGCAATTCCGTACAAGATTGGCCAAAAGACTTTTATGTTTTGGATCATCCTGAAATTAAATCCATAGAAAGGTCGTTTGGGTTTAATTTCAATGGATTTCATTTCAGGAAGATCCAAAACATTAGAAATATCTTTGCGTCACTCCCGTATGGAATGCCCTATACGTGCCCATTTCTACTAAATAGATTGAGTAAGTACCAGGAAGAGAAAACCAGCTGACACTGATTTTTGTTAATAGGCCTTTACATGCAACTAAACCATGATCATACAGTAACATCTGGTGATTCCCAGAGCATATCCCAAAGGCTCAGTCTTGTGTGAGCTTCATACATACCGATGTCCTCCAGGCTCATGACTTGTCCTGAGGTGGCGGGGAGGACAGTCTGGGCAGGAAGCCCCCTCTCGTGCAGGAAGGTCATTGCATGAGTCTGCAGCTCCAGCAGAGTGGGGTTCTGACTGTCCTCAGAGTTCATTACCTTCAGGACGTACTCGTTGTCCTCACTGACCACCAAGTGGAAGTTCTGGTCATCGTAGCTGGGCAGCGGGTGAATCTGGGACGGCGTCAAGTCAAAGAGCCTCTTCACTAGCTCAGACACCTGTAGATGGCTGAGGTTTGGTTTAGATTCCGCTAATGCCATTGATGCTACAGAGAAGGAATGCAAAGAAAAAAGGTCACGACAGGGGTGTAATCATTAGTCCAAATTAGTTTAAAACGAGAGTTTCTATTGGACCAATTCAGGTAGGTCCCTCCCCGTTTCGTTCCATTTAATTCAGTTTAAGAAACATTCTGGAACAGAATTGACGTAATGAATATACCCAAGAAAAATCTTAGACTGAAAAATATTTGGGGCGGCAGGGTAGCCTAGCGGTTGGAGCGTTGGACTAGTAACCGAAAGGTTGCAAGTTCAAATCCCCAAGCTGACATCTGTCGTTCTGCACCTGACTTGCCTAGTTAAAAATACACATATAAAAACATCTCGAATGCAATTGTGATTATTTTAGTGATAGAGGAGTATAGTGTGTTATGGGTTAGATGTAATGATAGAGGAGTATAGTGTGTTATGGGTTAGATGTAGTGATAGAGTATAGTGTGTTATGGGTTAGATGTAGTGATAGAGGAGTATAGTGTGTTATGGGTTAGATGTAGTGATAGAGGAGTATAGTGTGTTATGGGTTAGATGTAATGATAGAGTATAGTGTGTTATGGGTTAGATGTAGTGATAGAGTATAGTGTGTTATGGGTTAGATGTAGTGATAGAGGAGTATAGTGTGTTATGGGTAAGATGTAATGGTAGAGTATAATGTGTTATGGGTTAGATGTAATGATAGAGTATAGTGTATTATGGGTTAGATGTAGTGATAGAGTATAGTGTGTTATGGGTTAGATGTAATAATAGAGTATAGTGTGTTATGGGTAAGATGTAATGATATAGGAGTATAGTGTGTTATGGGTAAGATGTAATGATAGAGGAGTATAGTGTGTTATGGGTTAGATGTAATGATAGAGGAGTATAGTGTGTTATGGGTTAGATGTAATGATAGAGTATAGTGTGTTATGGGTTAGATGTAGTGATAGAGGAGTATAGTGTGTTATGGGTTAGATGTAGTGATAGAGTATAGTGTGTTATGGGTTAGATGTAATGATAGAGGAGTATAGTGTGTTATGGGTTAGATGTAGTGATAGAGTATAGTGTGTTATGGGTTAGATGTAATGATAGAGTATAGTGTGTTATGGGTTAGATGTAGTGATAGAGGAGTATAGTGTGTTATGGGTTAGATGTAGTGATAGAGGAGTATAGTGTGTTATGGGTTAGATGTAATGATATAGGAGTATAGTGTGTTATGGGTAAGATGTAATGATAGAGGAGTATAGTGTGTTATGGGTTAGATGTAATGATAGAGGAGTATAGTGTGTTATGGGTTAGATGTAATGGTAGAGTATAGTGTGTTATGGGTTAGATGTAATGATAGAGTATAGTGTATTATGGGTTAGATGTAGTGATAGAGTATAGTGTGTTATGGGTTAGATGTAATGATAGAGTATAGTGTGTTATGGGTTAGATGTAATGGTAGAGTATAGTGTGTTATGGGTTAGATGTAGTGATAGAGTATATAGTGTGTTATGGGTTAGATGTAGTGATAGAGTATAGTGTGTTATGGGTTAGATGTAGTGATAGAGGAGTATAGTGTGTTATGGGTTAGATGTAGTGATAGAGTATAGTGTGTTATGGGTTAGATGTAGTGATAGAGGAGTATAGTGTGTTATGGGTTAGATGTAATGATAGAGGAATATAGTGTGTTATGGGTTAGATGTAATGGTAGAGTATAGTGTGTTATGGGTTAGATGTAATGATAGAGTATAGTGTATTATGGGTTAGATGTAGTGATAGAGTATAGTGTGTTATGGGTTAGATGTAATGATAGAGTACAGTGTGTTATGGGTTAGATGTAGTGATAGAGTATAGTGTGTTATGGGTTAGATGTAATGATAGAGGAGTATAGTGTGTTATGGGAAAGATGTAATGATAGAGGAGTATAGTGTGTTATGGGTTAGATGTAATGATAGAGGAGTATAGTGTGTTATGGGAAAGATGTAGTGATAGAGGAGTATAGTGTGTTATGGGTTAGATGTAATGATAGAGGAGTATAGTGTGTTATGGGAAAGATGTAATGATAGAGGAGTATAGTGTGTTATGGGTTAGATGTAGTGATAGAGGAGTATAGTGTGTTATGGGTTAGATGTAATGATAGAGTATAGTGTGTTATGGGTTAGATGTAGTGATAGAGGAGTATAGTGTGTTATGGGTTAGATGTAGTGCTAGAGTATAGTGTGTTATGGGTTAGATGTAGTGATAGAGTACAGTGTGTTATGGGTTAGATGTAGTGATAGAGGAGTATAGTGTGTTATGGGTTAGATGTAATGATAGAGGAGTATAGTGTGTTATGGGTTAGATGTAATGATAGAGTATAGTGTGTTATGGGTTAGATGTAGTGATAGAGGAGTATAGTGTGTTATGGGTTAGATGTAATGATAGAGGAGTATAGTGTGTTATGGGTTAGATGTAGTGATAGAGTATAGTGTGTTATGGGTTAGATGTAGTGATAGAGTATAGTGTGTTATGGGTTAGATGTAGTGATAGAGTATAGTGTGTTATGGGTTAGATGTAATGATAGAGTATAGTGTGTTATGGGTTAGATGTAGTGATAGAGGAGTATAGTGTGTTATGGGTTAGATGTAGTGCTAGAGTATAGTGTGTTATGGGTTAGATGTAGTGATAGAGTATAGTGTGTTATGGGTTAGATGTAGTGATAGAGGAGTATAGTGTGTTATGGGTTAGATGTAATGATAGAGGAGTATAGTGTGTTATGGGTTAGATGTAATGATAGAGGAGTATAGTGTGTTATGGGTTAGATGTAATGATAGAGTATAGTGTGTTATGGGTTAGATGTAGTGATAGAGGAGTATAGTGTGTTATGGGTTAGATGTAATGATAGAGTGTAGTGTATTATGGGTTAGATGTAGTGATAGAGTATAGTGTGTTATGGGTTAGATGTAGTGATAGAGGAGTATAGTGTGTTATGGGTTAGATGTAGTGATAGAGGAGTATAGTGTGTTATGGGTTAGATGTAATGATAGAGGAGTATAGTGTGTTATGGGTTAGATGTAATGGTAGAGTATAGTGTGTTATGGGTTAGATGTAATAATAGAGTATAGTGTGTTATGGGTTAGATGTAATGATAGAGTATAGTGTGTTATGGGTTAGATGTAGTGATAGAGTATAGTGTGTTATGGGTTAGATGTAGTGATAGAGTATAGTGTGTTATGGGTTAGATGTAGTGATAGAGTATAGTGTGTTATGGGTTAGATGTAATGATGTAATGATAGAGTATAGTGTGTTATGGGTTAGATGTAGTGATAGAGGAGTATAGTGTGTTATGGGTTAGATGTAATGATAGAGTACAGTGTGTTATGGGTTAGATGTAGTGATAGAGTATAGTGTGTTATGGGTTAGATGTAGTGATAGAGGAGTATAGTGTGTTATGGGTTAGATGTAATGATAGAGTATAGTGTGTTATGGGTTAGATGTAATGATAGAGTATAGTGTGTTATGGGTTAGATGTAGTGATAGAGTATAGTGTGTTATGGGTTAGATGTAGTGATAGAGTATAGTGTGTTATGGGTTAGATGTAGTGATATAGGAGTATAGTGTGTTATGGGTTAGATGTAGTGATAGAGGAGTATAGTGTGTTATGGGTTAGATGTAATGATAGAGTATAGTGTGTTATGGGTTAGATGTAATGATAGAGTATAGTGTGTTATGGGTTAGATGTAGTGATAGAGTATAGTGTGTTATGGGTTAGATGTAGTGATATAGGAGTATAGTGTGTTATGGGTTAGATGTAGTGATAGAGGAGTATAGTGTGTTATGGGTTAGATGTAGTGATATAGGAGTATAGTGTGTTATGGGTTAGATGTAGTGATAGAGGAGTATAGTGTGTTATGGGTTAGATGTAATGAGAGAGGAGTACAGTGTATTATGGGTTAGATGTAGTGATAGAGTATAGTGTGTTATGGGTTAGATGTAGTGATAGAGGAGTATAGTGTGTTATGGGTAAGATGTAATGATAGAGGAGTATAGTGTGTTATGGGTTAGATGTAGTGATAGAGTATAGTGTGTTATGGGTTAGATGTAGTGATAGAGTATAGTGTGTTATGGGTTAGATGTAATGATAGAGGAGTATAGTGTGTTATGGGTTAGATGTAGTGATAGAGTATAGTGTGTTATGGGTTAGATGTAATGATAGAGTATAGTGTGTTATGGGTTAGATGTAGTGATAGAGTATAGTGTGTTATGGGTTAGATGTAATGATAGAGGAGTATAGTGTGTTATGGGTAAGATGTAATGATAGAGTATAGTGTGTTATGGGTTAGATGTAGTGATAGAGTATAGTGTGTTATGGGTTAGATGTAATGATAGAGGAGTATAGTGTGTTATGGGTTAGATGTAATGATAGAGGAGTATAGTGTGTTATGGGTAAGATGTAATGATAGAGGAGTATAGTGTGTTATGGGTTAGATGTAGTGATAGAGTATAGTGTGTTATGGGTTAGATGTAGTGATAGAGGAGTATAGTGTGTTATGGGTTAGATGTAATGATAGAGTATAGTGTGTTATGGGTTAGATGTAGTGATAGAGGAGTATAGTGTGTTATGGGTTAGATGTAATGATAGAGTATAGTGTGTTATGGGTTAGATGTAGTGATAGAGGAGTATAGTGTGTTATGGGTTAGATGTAATGATAGAGGAGTATAGTGTGTTATGGGTAAGATGTAATGATAGAGGAGTATAGTGTGTTATGGGTTAGATGTAGTGATAGAGTATAGTGTGTTATGGGTTAGATGTAGTGATAGAGGAGTATAGTGTGTTATGGGTTAGATGTAATGATAGAGGAGTATAGTGTGTTATGGGTTAGATGTAGTGATAGAGGAGTATAGTGTGTTATGGGTTAGATGTAGTGCTAGAGTATAGTGTGTTATGGGTTAGATGTAGTGATAGAGTACAGTGTGTTATGGGTTAGATGTAGTGATAGAGTACAGTGTGTTATGGGTTAGATGTAGTGATAGAGGAGTATAGTGTGTTATGGGTTAGATGTAATGAGAGGAGTATAGTGTGTTATGGGTTAGATGTAATGAGAGGAGTACAGTGTGTTATGGGTTAGATGTAGTGATAGAGTATAGTGTGTTATGGGTTAGATGTAATGATAGAGGAGTACAGTGTGTTATGGGTTAGATGTAGTAGATGTAGTACTTTCTAATCTAAAACAACTAGCTAACTGTTTTGTCATTTTCTGGTAACACAAACATTGTTAAATGTAAAGGACAATCCTAGCTATCAAGATAGTTAACATGCCAAGGCACATGAGAGATTTGAAAAGTAAAAGAAAGAAAAGTACAGCCACATTTGCTTCGCTGCAACCCGAATCTAGAAACCTTCGACATTGCTATCAGAATAGGATAATCGCATTGAAATTACGGGTCTAGACGCGCATAACTCGCTTTGTTTTTCCAGATCTGGCAGGGCTACATTGTGTGCAGATTTCTCACTCTGGACGCAATCAGGCTACCGAAAACACATACAGTGGGCGACGTTATCAGCACTCCTCCAGCAAGTGGCACAAGTCTCCAGAAAACGTGTGTTTTGGAACCGAGGCACCTTTTCATTAGAACTAGTTCCTAGACTCATAAATACTAGACGTCTAGCTAACATTAAGAAAAACTATTTATTTTGTTGTTGGGTCTAGACTTCTGCTAACCCTTTTTAAAAGCCCTTTAGCGTTGCTTGCTAGCCACATAGGTCAGCTGGCTATTTAGCTACAGCCATCAAGTAGTTGTTATGTCATCATATTTAGCCTATTCCACCGTTTGTTGAATGCATCCTGGCCACTTGCACATAGTGTGTGAATTGGGTAATCCGGACACATTGACTCGTTCGTAATTCCGTGGTCAGAATTATGTTCAGAATACTAAAGACGACATGAACTGTCAAGTCTACACATGGCCAAGGTTGTATCGAAGCTAGGCTACATACTGTAGGCTTCCATTCAAACTTAAACGTAGCTATAATGTAAAGGGTTGTGGGACAATTCATATGCTTAGCTACATTTACTGTCTGCTAATAGTAATAATAATTAGTTAGCTAAAAACTGGTGATAAAAGTTAGGGTCGCCTCTAACAAAAATAAATTCACATGACTGGACAGCTTTACTTTCACAAAACACATTTGTCTTCACATTGCCAAAGTTAAATCACTCACCTGCGAGCACTGCAAATGTAGTTACCAATAACTAGAGCAGTAGCATGTAATTGTATAGTCTTCACAATGGTTTGAAAGCCTCACTTTGTCCACCGGTGACATAACTGAGTGTGACGTCACTTCAGACGCAAAAGAAGTTGCTTAAGACCCACAGTATTTTGCAATGTTTTTTTTTTTTTAAGGACACACACATTTCTCAAAATAATGTATCTCTTCTAAATCATTTCAAATTGTCTTATATTCTGTTTTGTTTACTGACTTGACTGACTAATACATGTGTCTAGGCAAGTCAGTTAAGAACAAATTCCTATCTACAGTGACGGCCTACACCGGTCAAACCCAGATGACGCTGGGCCAATTGTGCGCCGCCCTATGGGACTCCCAATCACGGCCGGTTGTGATACAGCCTGAATGGGTCACATGTCTGGTGAGTATGCAGGCCACGGAAGAACTTGGACATTTTCAGCTTCCAGGAATTGTGTAGAGATCCTTGTGACATGGGGCCAAGCCTTATCATGCTGAAACATGAAGTGATGTAGGAATTCCTGAGAATAAAATATTTTTCATCGAGTGTTGGTAAGAAGAGTCCCTACAAATATAATTAAATGATTACTCTATTCAACTATGGCAAAGATACTTATATGTTTCCCATTTCTTCTGTGTCTGGTATGTGTTACTGGCTAGCTAGGTTTTCAGCCAGCATGAAATAAAAGGAGGGGAAGGTCGTTCAAACCTCTGACGCATTTGTCATGTTAACACATTCGTCACTGCTGCTGTGAACTGTTTCACAAGAGACATGGCAAACGGGAGATGTACAAAAATGTTTACACCATTGATGCAATTTCAATGTTGTTTGAGTTGCTTTGTGTATCACCAAATTTGCTTGAGATGATTTTACTGCTCACTGAATCCAAGGTTCTCGACATAGGTGTTTCTAAGAGCTGTCAATGAAGGCAAGCTCATGAATATAAGCTCCCCGCCCACTCAGCCTGTCTTTTCAAACTTCCTGGTACGGTGTCTTCAGAAAGTATTCAGACCCCTTGACTTTTTCCACGTTTTGTTACATTACAGCCTGAATTTAAAATGGATTAAATTGAAATTTTGTCACTGGCCTACTACACACAATACCCCATAATGTTCAAGTGGAATTATGTTTTTTTAAATGTTTACAAATGAATTCAAAATTAAAGTTGAAATGTCTTAAGTCAATAAGTATTCAACCCCGTTGTTATGGCAAGCCTTAATATGTTCAGGGGTAAAAATGTGCTTAACAAGTTCACATAATAAATTGCATGGACTATGTGTACAATAATAGTGTTTATCATGATTTTTGAACGAATACCTAATCTCTGTACCCCCACACGTACAATTATCTTTGAGCATGGTGAAGTTATTAATTACAATTTGGATGTTGTATCAATACATCCAGGTGCTACAAAGGTACAGGCGTCATTCCTAACTCAATTACCAAAAAGGAAGGAAGCCTCTCAGGGATTTCACCATGACGCAAATGGTGACATTACAACAGTTACAGAGTTTAATGGCTGTGGTAAGAGAAAACTGAGGATGGATCAACAACATTGTAGTTACTCCACAATGCTAACCTAATTGACAGAGGGAAAAGACAGAAGCCTGTACCAGGCACTAAAGTAATTATGGAAGAATATACATTGGCAAAGCAATTAACTTTTTGTCCTGAATTCAAAGTGTTACGTCTGGTGCAAATCCAATACAACACATTACCACTCTGTCACGTCCTAAGCTTTTATTCTCTATGATGGTTAGGTCGGGGTGCGATTAAGGGTGGGTTATCTAGGTGAATTATATTTCTATGTTGGCCTGGTATGGTTCCCCATCAGAGGCAGCTGTTTATCGTTTATATTCCGATTGTGCTTTGTGGGATCTTGTCTAGGTATCGTTGCCTGCGAGCATTATATTAGCTTCACGTTTCGTTTATTCGCTTTACTGTTTTTGTTCTTTAAGTTTCTCTTCCAAATAAAAGGATGGAAACAAACCACGCTGCATCTTGGTCCACTCCTCATAACGATCGTGACACACTCTCCATCATTTCAAGCATAGTGGTGGCTGTACCATGTTATGGGTATGCTTGTAATCATTATGGACTGGGGAGTTTCCCTGGATGAAAAAAAAATAATGGAATGGAGCTAAGCACAGGCAAAGCCTAGAGGAAAACTTGAATTTCCTCTGAGTGGCTAAATTACAGTTTTGACTTAAATCTACTTGAAAATCTGACCTGAAATGGTTGCCTAGCAATGATCAACAACCAATTTGACAAAGCTTGAATATTTTCGGGGAAAAAACGATGGGAAATTGTTATACAATTCACGTGTGGAAAGCTCTTAGCGACTTACCCAGAAAGACTCACAGCTGTGTCGTGTCTTTGGCTATGCCGGATGAAGTTATATGACATGCTATTCTATAAAATAATTTCTCCATAATTAATATTACCTGATTGAGCTAATCATGTAAATGTAATGAACTAGAGAGTCGGGCACCACGAAATAATATTTATAGAGCTTTTATCTTTTGAATAAACTCTTAAAGACCTAGTAATATTTTACATCAATAGCAGTCAATATTAATCATCATCTTAATTCAGTCTCATCTGACAGTTGTAAATTCTTGGTTATCTGCACGAACCCTGGCCTACAAGTTGAATCAGCAATACAAAATTGGGTTTAATTATTTATTTACTAAATACCTAACTAATCACACAGAATTACACATACACATAATTAAATCATAACTTGATTACAAATTACATCATGAAGGAAAACGTCCCTAGCGGGCGGAACAGATATGACAGCTGGTTACACAAAAGAAAAGGGCTTGGTTTCAGTGAAAGAGCGGGAAGACTGAGGGACACAGGGAGAAGCTGTGCTATCGTAAATACAGTATCATGTGCATTCTAAATTACCGCCCATAAATATTTACTCTAAGCTGCGCTTCGGTATGTTGGTGGTAGATAGAAGGCAGTGTTGCCAAACCGAGTCCTTTGAAGAATGTCTCTGGTTGTCAATTGGATACGTTGTAGTAACGTTGTTGGGTGATAGACGGGATACTCTGTCTGTTCCTTCCTAACCCTCGTTTGCATCTGCTGTTGCTAACTCAACGGCTAGGAGGTATCACTTCTGTAGTGAATAAGAGTTCAAAGTTCATACCATTCGCAACCAAAGCTCACGCTGATGTTGGCTTCGTTCTGTAGTTATTATCTGAACCATTCTGACATAGGACCGTCGTCCTTCATCCTCGGAACAGGAGGTTATATTGTCGTCAAGGGCTTATATAGGAAGGGAGAGGAGGGCGTGTTTGAAAAGTTTTATAGCCCATGTCCCTTCACAGGGCGGGCCACTGATTGAGCAGAGCCCTATCTAATGAAGACCCAAATCTCACATTTTAGAAGACAAAATCACATTTCATCCCACAAATAATTTCATATTCAAACATTTAAATTGAACAACAATTCCATGTGAATCCGATAACTCTGATGTGTAGACTTTCCACTGTAGAGTTTATGTCATCTTATCATTGATGAGAATGTCTCAGATGACAACCGAACTGACATCATATTCAATAAGTACCAATGCATATGTTCCATTGGTCGGATTACCAGAATATAGTTCATTTCCCCCCCACCTTCTGATGTTCCCAGAATCTCTATGTTAACCAAGGGTTTTGCAAATGTAACATCAGTAGGGTAGAGAGAGGAGAAGGGGGGGAAGAGGTATTTATGACTGTCATAAACCTACCCCCCAGGCCATCGTCATGACAGCTGTAATCGATGCCAAAGGTGCTTCTACAAGGTATTGACTCAGGGGTATTTCTGTAATTCATTTTCAATAAATTTGCAAAAATGTCTAACATGTTTTCACTTATTGTAAGTAGATGTGTGAGAAATAATAATAATAATATATTTAAGCCTTTTGAATTCAAGCTGGAACAACAAATGTGGAATAAGTCAGGGGGTATGAATACTTTCTGAAGGCACTGTAGTTAGCCATGAGAGAAAAATGACCAAAAATATTTATATATCCCCAAAAGTTTATGGGTGATATTTTAATCACTATAAAGGCTATTTTACATGGGAATCAGAATGACTGTTTGGGACCTTGAAGATGGGTGGGGGAATGATTTATTATTTTTAGGCCTACCTGTCATGGCCGTCGTTCAAGGACACCAAAGCGCGGCGTGGTGAGCGTACATTTTACTTTTATTAGAATGTCGCCAACAAAAAAACAAGAAGTAACAAAACAACCGTGCAGCTTACAAGGGATATAGTGCCCCTAATAAAGACAACTACCCACAATGACAGAAGGGAAAAAAGGCTGCCTAAGTATGATTCTCAATCAGAGACATCGATAGACAGCTTTCCCTGATTGAGAACCATACCCTGCCAAAACATAGAAATACAAAAACATAGAAAACAGAACATAGAATGCCCACCCAAATCACACCCTGACCAAACCAAATAGAGACATAAAGAAGAGAAACTGCCAATGTTAGGGTTCTTCAGCAATTTCAACATCCTCCTAAAAGACTCATGCAGTTGTGTTGTTTGGTCAGGTAAATTGTCAGTTTGACACTGACTCATTCAAAGCAGTGAGAATGCTACACAAACACCTTTGAGGGGGTAATCCCTGTAAATTAATTGTCGACCTGCCAACTCCGTACAGGAAAGAAAGGATGCGGTATGCTTCTCCTATGTGTGCAGTCTCACACAAAGGATGCAGTGTGATTTATGGATTTCAACCACACAATACTGTATATTTCTTCACCCGTTTTCACCCTTTTAAAAGGCTCATCAGAATACATTTCACCCGGAGACAAAAATGCATAAAAAAGCACCCCCGCAGAACTCCTTGGCTAAGGAATGTTTACTTTTGTCACTACAGTAGGTTTCCCAATTTGGAAAAAGTTATTGCAACATTTTGAAATGCTGACACAATAAGTTAACAATCTGTCCATCTTCCTTTCACTGTGCAAAACAAAGCTATCGCTGAAACACAAATCATTTCAATGACTCTAAACATGAAGGCCTGCATTGTGGAAATATTGTAAAATTCCAACTTCACAGCAAATTCTCCTGTGTTTTAAATCAACACGGACAGTATTACATTGAACACTGGGCGAGTGTCTATACGGGGTCCACACTTTTATAGTGTTAAATTAACACTTTGCTTAGTGCTGACGCTGTTACACTTTGTCAGTGTTAGGGAATTAACACTTTTAGTATTAGGCAATAACATCTCAAAGATGTTTTAATACTACAACGTTTATATAGTTTACACCACTTGTGTTATGCTGGGCTAGCCTGTGTTGGCCTGATGTGGGATTGCTGTGGGCTAGCCTGCACCCACCCACCTGGTCCACCGGATACCCACATGGGGAAATTGGGGAAATGTTTTCTGGACCCCTGAATATTTTTGTTTATTGATCAGGTTGAGACTGCTGGCTTAGTTAGAGGACTTCAATGTTACTTGACAGTTGTCGTGACAGCATGTTGTATAACCGAGTCAAACATGGTGTGCCTGGTATCCTTTTGACCCTACTTTATCTGACCACAGGCGTTCGTGTGTGAGTAATGTGTGTATTTATTTTAGTTGGGGGCCCCCTAGCGGCCCCGTGGCCCTAAGCGGTCGCTTAATGCGCTTAGGGGCTAGGGCCGGCCCTAATCCTGGTGCTTATCTCAGGTTCCACATGGAGCTGTCTGTGTAGCCTGAGCCCGAGGAGTCATCGCTGGGCGTTGACCCAGGCCAATCCTAGCTGCCTGTCACAAGCCATTCCCCCTGACTGACAGAGGCAAAGTGAAAATGTCAACTGGTCAACCACCTTTGGAGTCGCTACACTACCCTCTCTGTCCTTCCCATAGCCGCCAGACAAAGGTGGAACCGGTGACTTGTGGCTGTACTAAATCCATATCTCTCTCTCGATCTCTGTCTCTATCTCTATCTATATATATATATATATATATATATATACATACATACAGTGCCTTGCGAAAGTATTCGTCCCCCTTAAACTTTGCGACCTTTTGCCACATTTCAGGCTTCAAACAAAGATATAAAACTGTATTTTTTTGTGAAGAATCAACAACAAGTGGGACACAATCATGAAGTGGAACGACATTTATTGGATATTTCAAACTTTTTTAACAAATCAAAAACTGAAAAATTGGGCGTGCAAAATTATTCAGCCCCCTTAAGTTAATACTTTGTAGCGCCACCTTTTGCTGCGATTACAGCCATTATCCATGCAGCCTGTTTGCAACAAGACACTAAAGTAATACTACAAAAAAATTGGCAAACCAATCAACTTTTTTGTCCTGAATACAACGTGTTAAGCACAGGCAAAATCCTAGAGAAAATCTTGGTTCAGTCTGCTTTCCACCAGACACTGGGAGATGAATTCACCTTTAAGCAGGAAAATAATCTAAAACACAAGGCCACATCTACACTGGAATTGCTTACCATGGAGACAGTGAGAGTGGCTGAGTTACAGTTTTGACATAAATCTGTTTGAGAATCTATGGCAAGACCTGGAAATGGTTGTCTAGCAATGATCAACAACCAGTTTGACAGAGGTTGAAGAATTTAGAAAAGCGTAATAGGTAAACGTTAGGCAAACGTTACAGAATCCCGGTGTGGAAAAGCTCTTAGAGATTTGCCCTGAAAGACTCCGTTGTAATTGCTGCCAAAGGTGCTTCGACAAAGTATTGACTCGGGGTTGTCATATCTGTATTTCATTTTCAATAAATTAGCAACATGTTCACAACGTTTTCACTTTGTCATTATGGGGTATTGTGTGTAAATGTTTGGGGGGGGGGGGGGGGGGGGGGGGACATATTTAATCAATTTTGAAATCAGGCTGTAACACAAAATGTGGAATAAGTCAAAGGGTATGAATACTTGCTGAGACATTGTAATACCAGTGGCGGTCAGTGCCGTTTATGATGAGGGAGGACAATATACCTTTCTCATGAGCATGTGTAACGGCTAGCTTAGTTAGCGGTGCGCGCTAAATAGCTTTTCAATCGGTGACGTCACTTGCTCTGAGACCTTGAAGTAGTAGTTCCCCTTGCTCTGCAAGGGCCACGGCTTTTGTGGAGCGATGGGTAACGATGCTTCGTGGGTGTCAGTTGTTGATGTGTGCAGAGGGTCCCTGGTTCGCGCCCGGGTATGGGCGAGGGGACGGTCTAAAGTTATACTGTTACACATGGCCTTCTTTCTTTACAGCGCGTTGGATGACTGTCATTCATATTCCATTCACCCAGTTCAATGTAACATCGATAGGTTTAGGCTACTACATGATACTCATATTGTCCCTATACCCATCATGAAGTTGCTACAGCATAGGTGCACACAGGTCGAGAGAAAGATTTGAGATGACAGATAGTGAGTGACACATGGACAGACAGTGACACATTCAATACCGCCTTGCACTCTCTTGCCTGCGTCTAGCTTATCTAGGGTGTAATCATTAGTCCAACAGTTGCAAATGAGAGTTTCTATTGGACAAATTCAGGTATTTTTATCGGTTTCGTTCCGTTTAAGAAACGCTTTTCAACAGACTCGGCGGAATGAATACACTAACTGCATAAACACAGTTCACTTCCATAGCAGCCATGTTGTATTCATTCTAGGCCCCTATGTACTCACATTTTCCCTTTGTTTGTGGACTGCAATGGACTAACACATCAGCCCTATGTGACCAGGCAAAAAAACCTAAGCAAAATCATATCATAACCGCTACACACAGCCTACACACGTTACTTTAGCTAATCCATATTAGCTATTGTAACACCCTAGTCAACACAGCTAATAGAACTAATGCGTTATTAAACCCGCTATAATCATGCAGTAACGTTAGTGTATTGTCAGTAAGCAGTTAGCCGGGTGGGCCCCGGAAGCAATACATTAATAAAACTAAAAGCTTACCATGACACGGAAGAGTTCCAGTGTTGTGTTGGATAGTCATAGCCAGTTAGCTAACATAGAATCCCTCTGTTTGAGATGGGTTTTTGAGTAACTAAACTTGCCAGCTGCATTTGCTAGCTAAGTGAACCTGAAAAAATGACTCTCGCTCATGCTTCTCCTTAATTTTTTAAGAAATGAATTTGTTGAATTTTTGTTTGAGTCTACTCACTGCATTTTATGCACTGCAGTGCTAGCTAGCTGTAGCTTTTCCATTCAGTACTAGATTCATTCTCTGATCATTTTATTGGGTGGACAACATGCCAGTTCATGCTGCGAGAGCCCTGATAGGGTGATGTCCATCCTCACTGTAAGTCTATGGAAGGGGGTGAGAACCATGAGCCTCCAAGGTTTTGTATTGAAGTCAATGTACCAAGAGGAGGAAGGAAGCTAGCTGTCCTCCGGCTATACCATGATGCTACCCTACAGAGTGCTGTTGAGGCTACTGTAGATCTTCATTACAAGATGGTGTGTTTTAATCAATTATTTGTTGATGTGAATATATTTAGTATAGTTTTAGTTTTTTAATTTTATGAAATTCACTGAGGAGGATGGTCCTCACCTTCCTCCTCTGAGGAGCCTCCACTGCTGTATACCATTTATAAAACTGCCATATATTTGATTAAATACAGACTTGCCCAAAAATACGTGAAAAATATGATCATTTTCTGGAGAAAACAAAATGGTGTAAAAACAAAAATGTGCTATTTTAATTGAATGTTTGGCTCATCTTAGCCACAAAGAGGAAGACATTTGCAGCTGTTAATAAATTAATAAGCAATGCCATGCTGGTGGGTGGTAACAGTCAAACAAAACCCAGCCCTGAAACTAAATGTTAAATAATTTGTATGTCACATCATAGGAAAAGATACGCAAGTGGGCAGTTTGGATTTGTCACGCCCCAAATATATCATACTTTGACTAAAACAATGATTTATTGACTTAAATCATTGTGCAACATCATGGGTAACCTCCTGGTCATCATCTTTCAGCTCAAAAAAAGTGGATTTCTACTGGTGTCGGGGCTCTTAAAGTGTACCAACCTTTACTGCAAAGAAGAGAGACTTTGCACGTTTTTGAAAACACACCAATAACTTTCAGGGTTGATGTTTCCTTGAGCGGATGGACGGGGGCCGGAACACAGTTATAAATCATTTGCACGCTGACACATTGACCGCAAGACTCCCAAACAGGTATAGTATTTGACAAAAACAGAATCATTCCAAACCTTGATGAGGCTACGTTGGGATATTGACATGCCTCTTTATTTATGCGTGGGAATACTTGGGAAAATATTTCCTAAATCCTGGTGATTTTACAGAATTTGATGTCCAACAACAAGAATGAATAAAAAAATAAAAGTGTGTGTGTGTGTCACAAATTTGGTTCTTGGTATATCATCTTTTGCATCACTGAACATGACAGTTGATGTGTGTTGATACCTGTAGGAATAGCCCATTGCTGTATTACATGACGTTTTGGTCAATCTCTACTATTCAACACAATATTGACAGACTCGACATGCTTTTCCTGGAAGAACCAAGACCAACAGTAGCAGTAGCCTACGATGATGAAGTGCGATGTACCATCTCTTGGGCTAATCGCATCTAAGAACCATTTTGTCTTTCGTGGTCACGCTATCGATCGAGCATTCTATTATTTCTAAACAACGGGATATTTATCGTTCTTCCTGTGTTTCTTCTCAAATAGCCTTCAAAATCAATGAACAACACGTATAGATAAAGGCGTTAGAAGTAAATTCATATTGAATCGATCATGCTTTACATGTCACCATGTCACATCTTGAATATATGATTGTGCTCACCACAATACGATTCTGGGAACGTGCACAATGGACTAGTAAACCACTCCCTATTGATACTACTGGTGGCTGCTTTTGAATTCTGACATGAATTCTGACATGGGAGATTATTAAACTCATCCTGATGGTTGAAACGTTACTTCCATTCAGGAATTCAGGGACCAACTCCCTCCATGCACATTTTTACCCGGCGTCAAGCCATCGATCCACATTTTGTGGTATTTTATACAGACCGTGGCAACTGCCCCTGAGATGGTCTAGATTTGACAATCCAATGAGCCACAAATGCAAGCAAGATTACACGCAATCACAAAATGGTGTTAGTAATTGTGTCTTGCTTGGTTATCTTGTTAACAGCTCTATTGTTGAGGGGCATGGAAAGCTGTTTTAACAAATACAGGGCCTTGCAAAAGTATTCAGACCCCTTGCATTTCTTCACATTTTGTGTTACAAACAAAAGGATTAAAATAGATTTGTCTTTTTTTTTCTCCCCCCTCAATAATCTACACAAAATACTATGTAATATTAAAATGGGAAGAAAGAAAAAATATTTTTAAAAGAAATAAAACAAACGTAGTCGTGACATACTGCATTCAGAAAGTATTTACAACCCTGGACTTTTTTCAAAATGTTTTTACAAAAAGTGAGATTAAAATGGATTTTGTCGTTTTTTTTGTCAATGACCTACACAAAATACTCTGTCAAAGTGTAGTAAAAATAACATTTGTAAAAAATAAAAAAAATAAAAAACATATATATATATTGATTAGATAAGTATTGAACCCCGATTGAATACGTGTTAGCATCATCTTTGGCAGTGATTTCAGCCATATTCCTACACATACATAAAGCAGCATACATCCCAATGTAGCCTCATCCAGGTTTGGAACTAATCTGTTCTTTGACAATTTTTTTTGCAGTTTTACTTTAGTGCCTTATTGCAAAAATATATATATATATTTGGACTCTGTACAGACTTCCTTCTTTTCACTCTGTCAATTAGGTTAGTATTGTGAAGTGTTATGGGGAGTGAATGAGGACCCAAAAGCGAACTAACTTAAACAGAGCTTCTTTAATAACCAAACATAGGTAGGCTCAGATAGACCGGCAGATTCCGACAGGACAGGACAAGGTTACAGCAAACATGACGATAGTCTGGCTCAGGCATGAAACACAACAAACAAGAATCCGACAAGGACAGGAACAGAAACAGAGAGAGATATAGGGACCTAATCAGAGGGAAAAAGGGAACAGGTGGGAAACGGGGTGAATGGGTAGTTAGAGGAGACAAGGAACAGCTGGGGGAAAGCGGGGGAGAAAAGGTAACCTAACAACGACCAGCAGAGGGAGACAGGGTGAAGGGAAAGGACAGAGACAAGACACAACATGACAGTACATGACAGTACCCCCCCACTCACCGAGCGCCTCCTGGCGCACTCGAGGAGGAAACCTGGCGGCAACGGAGGAAATCCTCGATCAGCGCACGGTCCAGCACGTCCCGAGAGGGAACCCAACTCCTCTCCTCAGGACCGTACCCCTCCCAATCTACGAGGTACTGGTGACCACGGCCCCGAGGACGCATGTCCAAAATTCTACGGACCCTGTAGATGGGTGCGCCCTCGACAAGGATGGGGGGGGGGGGGGAAGACGAGCGGGGGCGCGAAGGACGGGCTTGATGCAGGAGACATGGAAGACCGGGTGGACGCGACGAAGGTATCGCGGAAGAAGAAGTCGAACTGCGACAGGATTAATGACCCGAGAAATACGGAACGGACCAATGAACCGCGGGGTCAACTTGCGAGAAGCCGTCTTAAGGGGAAGGTTCTGAGTGGAGAGCCAAACTCTCTGACCGCGACAATATCTAGGACTCTTAGTTCTACGCTTATTAGCAGCCCTCACAGTCTGCGTCCTATAACGGCAAAGTGCAGACCTGACCCTCTTCCAGGTGCGCTCGCAACGTTGGACAAAAGCCTGAGCGGAGGGGACGCTGGACTCGGCGAACTGAGATGAGAACAGCGGAGGCTGGTACCCGAGGCTACTCTGAAAAGGAGATAGCCCGGTCGCAGACGAAGGAAGCGAGTTGTGGGCGTATTCTGCCCAGGGGAGCTGTTCTGACCAAGACGCAGGGTTACGAAAAGAAAGACTGCGTAAGATGCGACCAATAGTCTGATTGGCCCGTTCTGCTTGACCGTTAGACTGGGGGTGAAAGCCGGAAGAGAGACTGACGGAAGCCCCAATCAAACGGCAAAACTCCCTCCAAAATTGAGACGTGAATTGCGGACCTCTGTCCGAAACGACGTCTGACGGAAGGCCATGAATTCTGAAAACATTCTCGATGATGATTTGTGCCGTCTCTTTAGCAGAAGGAAGCTTAGCAAGGGGAATGAAATGAGCCGCCTTAGAGAACCTATCGACAACCGTAAGAATAACAGTCTTCCCCGCTGACGAAGGCAGTCCGGTGACAAAATCTAAGGCGATGTGAGACCACGGTCGAGAGGGAATAGGAAGCGGCCTGAGACGGCCGGCAGGAGGAGAGTTACCGGACTTAGTCTGCGCGCAGACCGAACAAGCAGCCATGAAACGACGCGTGTCATGCTCCCGGGTGGGCCACCAAAAACGCTGGCGAATGGAAGCAAGCGTACCCCGAACGCCAGGGTGGCCGGCTAACTTGGCAGAGTGAGCCCACTGAAGAACGGCCAGACGAGTAGGAACGGGAACGAAAAGAAGGTTCCTAGGACAAGCGCGCGGCGACGGAGTGTGAGTGAGCGCTTGTTTTACCTGCCTCTCAATTCCCCAGACAGTCAACCCGACAACACGCCCCTCAGGGAGAATCCCCTCGGGGTCAGTGGAGGCTACTGAAGAACTGAAGAGACGAGACAAAGCATCAGGCTTGGTGTTCTTAGAGCCCGGACGATAAGAAATCACGAACTCGAAACGAGCGAAAAACAGCGCCCAACGCGCCTGACGCGCATTAAGTCGTTTGGCAGAACGGATGTACTCAAGGTTCCTATGGTCAGTCCAAACGACAAAAGGAACGGTCGCCCCCTCCAACCACTGTCGCCATTCGCCTAGGGCTAACCGGATGGCGAGCAGTTCGCGGTTACCCACATCATAGTTACGTTCCGACGGCGACAGGCGATGAGAAAAATACGCGCATGGGTGGACCTTGTCGTCAGAGAGGGAGCGCTGAGAAAGGATGGCTCCCACGCCCACCTCTGACGCGTCAACCTCGACAACGAACTGTCTAGAGACGTCAGGTGTAACAAGGATAGGAGCGGATGTAAAACGATTCTTGAGGAGATCAAAAGCTCCCTGGGCGGAAACGGACCACTTAAAGCACGTCTTGACAGAAGTAAGGGCTGTGAGAGGAGCTGCCACCTGACCGAAATTACGGATGAAACGACGATAGAAGTTCGCGAAGCCGAGAAAGCGCTGCAGCTCGACGCGTGACTTAGGGACGGGCCAATCAATGACAGCCTGGACCTTAGTGGGATCCATCTTAATGCCCTCAGCGGAAATAACAGAACCGAGAAATGTGACGGAGGAGGCATGAAAAGTGCACTTCTCAGCCTTCACAAAAAGACAATTCTCTAAAAGGCGCTGGAGGACACGTCGAACGTGCTGAACATGAATCTGGAGTGACGGTGAAAAAATCAGGATATCGTCAAGGTAAACGAAAACAAAGATGTTCAGCATGTCTCTCAGGACATCATTGACTAATGCCTGAAAGACAGCTGGAGCGTTAGCGAGGCCGAAAGGAAGAACCCGGTATTCAAAGTGCCCTAACGGAGTGTTAAACGCCGTCTTCCACTCGTCCCCCTCCCTGATGCGCACGAGATGGTAAGCGTTACGAAGGTCCAACTTAGTGAAAAACCTGGCTCCCTGCAGGATCTCGAAGGCTGAAGACATAAGAGGAAGCGGATAACGATTCTTCACTGTTATGTCATTCAGCCCTCGATAATCTATGCAGGGGCGCAGAGACCCGTCCTTCTTCTTGACAAAAAAAACCCCCGCTCCGGCGGGAGAGGAGGAGGGGACTATGGTACCGGCGTCAAGAGCTACAGACAAATAATCTTCGAGAGCCTTACGTTCGGGAGCCGACAGAGAGTATAGTCTACCCCGGGGGGGGGGGGTGGTTCCCGGAAGGAGATCAATACTACAATCATACGACCGGTGTGGAGGAAGAGAGGTGGCCCTGGACCGACTGAACACCGTGCGCAGATCGTGATATTCCTCCGGCACCCCTGTCAAATCACCAGGCTCCTCCTGTGAAGAAGAGACAGAGGAAACAGGAGGGATAGCAGACATTAAACATTTCACATGACAAGAGACGTTCCAGGAGAGGATAGAATTACTAGACCAATTAATGGAAGGATTATGACAAACTAGCCAGGGATGGCCCAAAACAACAGGTGTAAAAGGTGAACGAAAAATTAAAAAAGAAATGGTTTCACTATGATTACCAGAAACAGTGAGGGTTAAAGGTAGCGTCTCACGCTGAATCCTGGGGAGAGGACTACCATCCAGAGCGAACAAGGCCGTGGGCTCCTTTAACTGTCTGAGAGGAATGTCATGTTCCCGAGCCCAGGTCTCGTCCATAAAACAGCCCTCCGCCCCAGAGTCTATTAAGGCACTGCAGGAAGCTGACGAACCGGTCCAGCGTAGATGGACCGACAAGGTAGTGCAGGATCTTGAAGGAGAGACAGGAGTAGTAGCGCTCACCAGTAGCCCTCCGCTTACTGACGAGCTCTGGCCTTTTACTGGACATGAAGTGACAAAATGACCAGCGGAACCGCAATAGAGACAGAGGCGGTTGGTGATTCTCCGTTCCCTCTCCTTAGTCGAGATGCGGATACCTCCCAGCTGCATGGGCTCAGCACCCGAGCCGGCAGAGGAAGATGGTAGTGATGCGGAGAGGGAGGCGACGGAGAGCGCGAGCTCCTTTCCACGAGCTCGGTGACGAAGATCAACCCGTCGCTCAATGCGAATAGCGAGTTCAATCAAGGAATCCACGCTGGAAGGAACCTCCCGGGAGAGAATCTCATCCTTTACCTCTGCGCGGAAACCCTCCAGAAGACGAGCGAGCAAGGCCGGCTCGTTCCAGCCACTGGAGACAGCAAGAGTGCGAAACTCAATAGAGTAGTCTGTTATGGATCGATTGCCTTGACATAGGGAAGACAGGGCCCTGGAAGCCTCCTCCCCAAAAACAGATCGATCAAAAACCCGTATCATCTCCTCCTTAAAGTCTTGATACTGGTTAGTACACTCAGCCCTTGCCTCCCAGATTGCCGTGCCCCACTCACGAGCCCGTCCAATAAGGAGAGATATGACGTAGGCGACACGAGCAGTGCTCCTGGAGTAAGTGTTGGGCTGGAGAGAAAACACAATATCACACTGGGTGAGGAACGAGCGGCATTCAGTGGGCTCCCCAGAGTAACACGGCGGGTTATTGATTCTGGGCTCCGGAGATTCGAAAGCCCTGGAAGTGGCCGGTGGATCGAGGCGGAGATGGTGAACCTGTTCTGTGAGGTTGGAGACTTGGGTGGCCAGGGTCTCAACGGCATGTCGAGCAGCAGACACTTCCTGCTCGTGTCTGCCTAGCATCGCTCCCTGGATCCCGACGGCTGAGTGGAGAGGATCCGAAGTCGCTGGGTCCATTCTTGGTCGGATTCTTCTGTTATGGGGAGTGAATGAGGACCCAAAAGCGAACTAACTTAAACAGAGCTTCTTTAATAACCAAACATAGGTAGGCTCAGATAGACCGGCAGATTCCGACAGGACAGGACAAGGTTACAGCAAACATGACGATAGTCTGGCTCAGGCATGAAACACAACAAACAAGAATCCGACAAGGACAGGAACAGAAACAGAGAGAGATATAGGGACCTAATCAGAGGGAAAAAGGGAACAGGTGGGAAACGGGGTGAATGGGTAGTTAGAGGAGACAAGGAACAGCTGGGGGAAAGCGGGGGAGAAAAGGTAACCTAACAACGACCAGCAGAGGGAGACAGGGTGAAGGGAAAGGACAGAGACAAGACACAACATGACAGTACATGACAGTGAAGTACAGTGCCTTGCGAAAGTATTCGGCCCCCTTGAACTTTGCAACCTTTTGCCACATTTCAGGCTTCAAACATAAAGATATAAAACTGTATTTTTTTGTGAAGAATCAACAACAAGTGGGACACAATCATGAAGTGGAACGACATTTATTGGATATTTCAAACTTTTTTAACAAATCAAAAACTGAAAAATTGGGCGTGCAAAATTATTCAGTGAGGATCTCTGAATGATCCAATGTTGACCTAAATGACTAATGATGATAAATACAATCCACCTGTGTGTAATCAAGTCTCCGTATAAATGCACTTGCACTGTGATAGTCTCAGAGGTCCGTTAAAAGCGCAGAGAGCATCATGAAGAACAAGGAACACACCAGGCAGGTCAGAGATACTGTTGTGAAGAAGTTTAAAGCCGGATTTGGATACAAAAAGATTTCCCAAGCTTTAAACATCCCAAGGAGCACTGTGCAAGCGATAATATTGAAATGGAAGGAGTATCAGACCACTGCAAATCTAGCAAGACCTGGCCGTCCCTCTAAACGTTCAGCTCATACAAGGAGAAGACTGATCAGAGATGCAACCAAGAGGCCCATGATCACTCTGGATGAACTGCAGAGATCTACAGCTGAGGTGGGAGACTCTGTCCATAGGACAACAATCAGTCGTATATTGCACAAATCTGGCCTTTATGGAAGAGTGGCAAGAAGAAAGGCATTTCTTAAAGATATCCATAAAAAGTGTTGTTTAAAGTTTGCCACAAGCCACCTGGGGGACACACCAAACATGTGGAAGAAGGTGCTCTGGTCAGATGAAACCAAAATTGAACTTTTTGGCAACAATGCAAAACGTTATGTTTGGCGTAAAAGCAACACAGCTCATCACCCTGAACACACCATCTCCACTGTCAAACATGGTGGTGGCAGCATCATGGTTTGGGCCTGCTTTTCTTCAGCAGGGACAGGGAAGATGGTTAAAATTGATGGGAAGATGGATGGAGCCAAATACAGGACCATTCTGGAAGAAAACCTGATGGAGTCTGCAAAAGACCTGAGACTGGGACGGAGATTTGTCTTCCAACAAGACAATGATCCAAAACATAAAGCAAAATCTACAATGGAATGGTTCAATAATAAACATATCCAGGTGTTAGAATGGCAAAGTCAAAGTCCAGACCTGAATCCAATCGAGAATCTGTGGAAAGAACTGAAAACTGCTGTTCACAAATGCTCTCCATCCAACCTCACTGAGCTCGAGCTGTTTTGCAAGGAGGAATGGGAAAAAAATTCAGTCTCTCGATGTGCAAAACTGATAGACATACCCCAAGCGACATACAGCTGTAATCGCAGCAAAAGGTGGCGCTACAAAGTATTATCTTAAGGGGGCTGAATAATTTTGCACGCCCAATTTTTCAGTTTTTGATTTGTTAAAAAAGTTTGAAATATCCAATAAATGTCGTTCCACTTCATGATTGTGTCCCACTTGTTGTTGATTCTTCACAAAAAAATACAGTTTTATATCTTTATGTTTGAAGCCTGAAATGTGGCAAAAGGTCGCAAAGTTCAAGGGGGCCGAATACTTTCGCAAGGCACTGTAACTACAATGTTGTTGATCCATCCTCAGTTTTCTATCACAGTCATTAAACTCTGACTGTTTTAAAGTTACTATTGGCCTCAAGGTGAAATTCTTGAGCGGTTTCCTTCCTTCCTCTGGCAACTGAGTTAGGTAGGACACCTGTATCGTGACGATGTATATTGATACACTATCCAAAGTGTAATGAATAACTTCACCATGCTCAAAGGGATATTCAATGTCTGCTTTAAAAAAAAATATTTCCCCATCTACCCATAGGTGTCCTTTGCAAGGCATTGGAAAACCTCCCTGGTCTTTGTGGTTGAAACTCACTGCTCGACTGAGGGACCTTACTTATATGTGTGGGGTACAGAGATTATTTTTTTAAACGACTACCTCATGTTAAAACACTATTACTGCACACAGAGTGAGTCCATGCAACCTATGTGACTCGTTAAGCACATTTTTACTCCTGAACTTATTTAGGCTTGCCATAACAAAAAGGGGTTGAATACTTGACTCAAGAAATTTCAACTTTTAATACATTTGTAAATTCATTTCACTTTGCCATTATGGGGATATTGTGTGTAGGCCAGTGGGGGGGGGGGGGGGGGAAACGACATGTAACCCATTTAAAAATCAGGCTGTAACAACAAAATGTGTAAAAACAAACATATTCAAGGGGTTGTGAATACTCTCTGAAGGCAGTGTACATGTCAAGTGACCAACTAACTGAACTGCAATCAATGCAAGAGAGAACATTTGATGTCGTAGTTGCATTTAATTTATCTTTTAAGTACACAAAAAAAAAAATCACTAACTATTATACCCTTGAACTACTTGTGCAGGGAAACTGACACACAGTCCTACTTTGACACAGCTAAGTGCTCCAAATGTGCAGTGTTGATACCCTCTTTACTTTAATACGGTACATGACAAAGTTAATTTCCTCTAATATGTATTTCTATGTATGTGTATAAAAAACCTTTTAGCCTAGGCAAAGGCTTCACATTTTACAGTACAGTTAAAACCGACCCTCTGCCTATTCCCATGGTGTGATATTAGTGCCACCAAAAAAAAAAAATGTATCGGGATTTAATTTCCGATGGCACTAACATCGCTCCATATATTCCCACTCACAGATGGGCAAAGTGCTTTTTCCATCAGTCATAATTGCTGTCCAAAAACAACCATAAAAAGGTCAGTCTTTATCATTTGCCATCCAAGCTTCAGCCCAACTGAAATACTGTTCATTAAAATGTCATTAACAATTGTTACAATATTACATAAAAGATACCCCATTCAATATTCATACAATTCATTTACAAAAATCCACACGCAGATGAAATCCCAAACACAATCCTCCAACAACATATGATACAATTATCTTATACTTCAAGAACGCCATGTATTTCCAAGTTTGAGATCTTTGATAAGTGACATAAGTACTACCAAACAACAATTTATGTCAAGATTATTTTAATCCTAAAACATTTACGAGCTGTTATTAAATAAGAACATGTCAAGATAAAGCTTTAGAAATGAAAGGCCTCCTTTCTTGCATCCATCTTGAAGCTGAAAATGTACACCGACACATTCAAAATTCTAAACTTTTACCCAAGGCACCATATGATTCACATAATGTGGTTTGAATGGACTATATAAGGCATTCTGCATCCGTCAGAACAGCTAACTAAAAACTGGACGATATGAAAACAACAGCAGGAGGGACTGTGGTGTGCTTTAAGCGAGTGTAGACTATGATGCATTTGATGAGTATATTATTTTCAACAGGACTATAGAGGTGTCGCCGTATCATTACAGTCAAATGAAGGTGGTTTTGTATAGCTCTACTGTTAGCATGAGGCACAGATGCTAAAGAATAAATGACACAGCATTACTATACATGTAGCACACACCTCTAAGAGCCTTGCGGAGGGGTATAGGGGCAGGTATGTCCAAGGATGTGGACTGTGTGTTGTGCTCGTTGTGGTGGCCAGTGTTCCCAGTAACACCAGATTTAAGAGCTGTGGTTTCCAGTGTTCCCAGTGCCAGCCAGCAGTGTCATGGACACTGGGCCCAGAGTTTGACTGTCCTGTCTGCGGAGGAGGACAGGAAGGAGAGGTCGTGCGTGTGCCACCTACATTGGATGACCTTGTCACCGTGCTCCGCCGCCACCGTCAGAGGAAGCTGCTTCGTCAGGTCACCTGGTGATTCATTAACACACACACACACACACACACACACACACACAGACACCATGAGGCACGTGGCCTCCACACTAACTGTAGGGCTGCATCACCATTCGTCACTCATCTCCTGAAGTGTGCATTAACACATGCCCCGTCATCTATTTGAAAGCTTCACCTGGGGAGTTTGCACCCTTGTCAAATCCATGAGAATGAGTGGGAAAGTGCACACACTTCAGTGCACACTTCAGAGCCATGTAGAGACCGGGGGGGGGGGGGGGGGGGGCAGTCAGGATGATGATGATGTCAACATCTGACTACATGAGCAAAGCAGTCAAGACAAAAAAAACAAACTACAAGTAAACCAAACAAAGGTCTTCACAATAGAGAAAGCTGTTGTGTTACACAGTATATGAAGCACTTGTGTGTTCGCGGATCAGGCGGTACCTTGTTGTGTTTGTGTGTGCGCGAGCGGACCAGCCGGTACCTTGTTGGGTTTGTGTGTGCGCGAGCGGACCAGGCGGTACCTTGTTGGGTTTGTGTGTGCGCAGACCAGGCAATACCTTGTTGTGTGTGCGCGGACCAGGCGGTACCTTGTTGGCTTTGTGTGTGAGCGAGCGGACTAGACGGTACCTTGTTGGGTTTGTGTGTGTACGTGAGCGGACCAGGCGGTACCTTGTTGGGTTTGTGTGTGCGCGAGTGGACCAGGCGGTACCTTGTTGGGTTTGTGTGTGCGTGAGCGGACCAGGCGGTACCTTGTTGGGTTTGTGGTACCGCCTGGTCCGCGCGCACACAACAAGGCTTTGTGTGTGAGTGCGGACCAGGCGTTACCTTCTTGTGTTTGTGTGTGCGCGAGCGGACCAGCCGGTACCTTGTTGGGTTTGTGTGTGCGCGAGCGGACCAGGCGGTACCTTGTTGGGTTTGTGTGTGCGCAGACCAGGCAATACCTTGTTGTGTGTGCGCGGACCAGGCGGTACCTTGTTGGGTTTGTGTGTGCGTGAGCGGACCAGGCGGTACCTTGTTGGGTTTGTGTGTGCGCGAGTGGACCAGGCGGTACCTTGTTGGGTTTGTGTGTGCGTGAGCGGACCAGGCGGTACCTTGTTGGGTTTGTGTGTGCGCGAGCGGACCAGTCGGTACCTTGTTGGGTTTGTGTGTGCGCGAGCGGACCAGTCGGTACCTTGTTGGGTTTGTGTGCGCAAGCGGACCAGGCGGTACCTTCTTGTGTTTGTATGTGCGCGAGCGGACCAGCCGGTACCTTGTTGGGTTTTTGGTACCGCCTGGTCCGCGCGCACACAACAAGGCTTTGTGTGTGAGTGCGGACCAGGCGTTACCTTCTTGTGTTTGTGTGTGCGCGAGCGGACCAGCCGGTGCCTTGTTGGGTTTGTGTGTGCGCGAGCGGACCAGGCGGTACCTTGATGGGTTTGTGTGCGCGCAGACCAGGCAATACCTTGTTGTGTGCGCGCGGACCTGGCGGTACCTTGTTGGCTTTGTGTGTGAGCGAGCGGACTAGACGGTACCTTGTTGGGTTTGCGTGTGCGTGAGCGGACCAGGCGGTACCTTGTTGGGTTTGTGTGTGCGCGAGTGGACCAGGCGGTACCTTGTTGGGTTTGTGTGTGCGTGAGCGGACCAGGCGGTACCTTGTTGGGTTTGTGTGCGCGAGCGGACCAGGCGGTACCTTGTTGGGTTTGTGTGCGCGCGAGCGGACCAGGCGGTACCTTGTTAGGTTTGTGTGTGCGCGAGCGGACCAGGCGGTACCTTGTTGGGTTTGTGTGTGCGCGCAGACCAGGCGGTACCTTGCAGGTCAGTGATGATGACTTTGTTGTCGTAGGAACCCGTGAGCAGATAGTGTGCCCCGGGAGAGAAACGGACAGAGCGCAGGTCGCTGGTGTGTGGGCGGTACGTCTGCACCATCCGGCCTCCTCTGATGTCATAGAGCATGCAGCTGCAGTCCTCTTGTCCCGTTGCCAAGAGACGAGCGCTGGGGTCAACAGCTACCGAGGCCACTGCACTGCCTGAGAACAAACAAGGGTCTGTCCAGTAGGGCACGACGTAGCAAAACTCTTTGCAACAGGAAACACAAACTGATGTTCTTATTGGACAAGTTCTGTTATAAGCTCAACATCTTCACCCTATTGAACTCAACCCATTTGTAACATCTAAGGCTAAGGTGAATGTTAGTCCACTGACAATACTATCAGTGCCCCCTTGTGGGTAAACTGTATCATTACACAGACATATTTTCCAGCCTTCGGCTCAGTCTTGCCCAGGTAGATGAAGAAGACTGGGCAGAAACAGAGTTTTAAAACGGATGCTTATCACCATGTCATCTCCAACTCTTGTCCAGTTGCCTGGTGTGCCAGTCATATTGACAGGGACTAGCAGAATGCCTACCAGAGCCATGCAGGGCTGTCCCCACCACCCTCACACAGCTGGGGACTCTCAGGTCCCAGAAGCGGACAGTCTTATCCTGGGAGCCCGTGGCGATCATCCAGCCACCCCACGTGTACAGAGACAGGATGTGGCCTGGGAGAAGGACACATGGATACAGTATAAACGTCATATTGTTAATGAATTACCGTCATGTGTTTTGAAGGACTCTGTTGCTATATATGACAACTGAAATGCTGAATTGTTTCAATGAGCACTTTGTATCATCTGGTAGGCTGTTTGATTCAGTGTCCTCTGTCTCTGTACAACCCTGTGTGGATGAACCAGTGAGAGCTGGTCAAACTTTTAGCTTTTTGCCATTCTCAGTGCAGGAGGTACATAAAGCCCTGAAATCCTTAAATCAGAGAAAGCCTGCAGGTCCTGAACTTTTGGATCCCTGCTTTTTAAATCTGGCAGCTGATTTCATAGCTGAACCACGTACATCTCTGTTCAATCTAACCATGGAATGTAATGAAATTCCAAAGATCTGGAAATCAGCATTTGTCCTACCACTTTTAAAAGGGGGAGATCCAACTATTTTAAATAATTATAGGCCAATCTCAAAGCTGTCACCCCTGGTGAAAATACTTGAAACCCTTGTAAGTGAACAGTTAAGAGTTTTTATTTACTAACTCTATTTTATCAATGTACCAATCGTGCTTCAGGAATAGCACAATTACAGCAGCCATGAAGGTTTTAAATATCACTGAAGCCATTGACAAACAACAGCACTGTGTCTCACTTTTTATTGATCTCTCTAAGGCTTTTGATACAGTTGATCATGCTACACTAAGGCAGAGATTGTCGAGTGTAGGTCTTTCGGAGCATGCAGTTGCATGGTTTGCTAACTATCTGTCTGATAGAACTCAGTGTACTCAATTTGATGGGCTTATGTCTGTTAAATTGTCTGTCTTTAATGGTGTGCCCCAAGGCTCTGTACTTGGTCCTCTCTTATTCACTATTTATATAAATGATTTAGACAAAATGTCCAAAATGCCCAACTTCATTTTTATGCTGATGATACTGTTATTTACTGTTGTGCCTCGTCTCTTACAAAAGCTTTCCAGAACTTGCAAACTGCTTTTTATACTGTTCAACATACCTTGTGTGAATTGAAGCTTATCCTCAATACTGACAAAACTAAACTAATGGTGTTTTCTAATGCAAGAAATAGACCTCTGAACCTTTCACCTATTACTACCAGGGCAAGGGCAAGGAGATTGAGGTTCTAACCTCATATCTTGGAATTTTAATTGATGACGGCCTCTTTTAAATTGCATATTCAACAACTTACAAACAAATTGAAACTGAAATTTGGATTTTATTTTAGGAATAAGGCCTGTTTTTCTTTTGAAGCCAGGAGGCTAGTATCAGCTACATTTATGCCTTTACTAGACTATGGGGATATTTTATATATGAATGCTCAGTGTTTGAGATCAATTGACACTCTTTACCATGGCACTTTGAGATTTATTTTAAACTGCAAAACCCTTACGCACCACTGCACTTTGTATACCAGGGTTGGCTGGCCTTCTCTAGTCACTCGTAGGCTCAGTCACTGGTATGCTTTTATTTACAAAGCCATTTTGGGTTTATTACCTTTTTATATGGGCATTTTTATTGTTCGGGAATGTGGTGGGTCGTCTCTTCGTTCGCTGGACTTTATCCTGCTAACTGTTCCAAATGTCCGAACTGAATTTGGCAAAAGGGCTTTTATGTACTCTGCGCCATCGTCTTGGAACGCCTTACAAAATAGTTTAAACTGGAATAATTTTTTTTTTCCACCATTGGTGTTTTTAAATCACTGATGAAGGATTTTGAGTCTGATTCCCTGACCTGTCAATGTTTTTAATTTGCTGTTTTATACTCCTGTGAATTCAAATGGTTTTTACTAGATTACTTGTAGTTTTTCATGTTGTCTGTCTGTAATTTGTTTGTAATGACTTGGTGCTGCCTATCTTGGCCAGGACGCTCTTGAAAAAGAGATTTTAATCTCAATGAGCCCTTCCTGGTTAACTAAAGGTTAAGTCAAATAAATACAAATTGGATACTGTCTAAATTAAGCATTTGGAATTTGATCAGTCTGATATTATTATTATTACATTATAATCTCTCTGGTTAAGTGTTAATAGTTAAGTGCTTGTTCAAGTGGACTGTGTGTGTGTGTGTGTGTTTGTACACACACACACACCTGTATGCCCACTGAGAGCGTGCAGCCCCTGTCCTCTCTGGCAGTCAGTGGTGTAGATGTTACAGTCTCCGGCTCCGGCGCTGATCAGGATGGATCCTCCACTCTCAGGACCCTCCATGAACGCCAGGTCTCTGATGGTGCCGTCATGCATACTGAACTCCAGGTCTGGCCCTGCACACACACACACACACACCCTCAGTCAAAACGGCAGGCAGTGTAGCCTAGTTGTTAGAGCGTTGGACTTGTTAATCCAAAGGTTGCAAGATCGAATCCCCGAGCTGACAAGGTAAAATTCTGTCGTTCTGCCCCTGAACAAGGCAGTTAACCCACTGTTCCCCTGAACAAGGCAGTTAACCCACTGTTCCCCTGAACAAGGCAGTTAACCCACTGTTCCCCTGAACAAGGCAGTTAACCCACTGTTCCCCTGAACAAGGCAGTTAACCCACTGTTCTCCTGAACAAGGCAGTTAACCCACTGTTCCCCTGAACAAGGCAGTTAACCCACTGTTCCCCTGAACAAGGCAGTTAACCCACTGTTCCCCTGAACAAGGCAGTTAACCCACTGTTCCTAGGCCGTCATTGAAAATAAGAATTTGTTCATAACTGACTTGCCTAGTTAAATAGAGGTTAATAAACCATTTTTTTTAAAAGATGACAAATGCAGACACATGAAAAATAACACACACACACATACCTGTGGCATTGCAGGTTTCTGCGTTGAAGGGCAGCACTTTGACATATTTATCATTGGAGCCTGTGGCCAGCAGTCGTCCACAGTGACTCCAGGCCACACAGTAGATGGAACCCTTGTGATGCTTGTTCCTTCTGAAGCGCACCACTGGCTGCTTGACTGGGCCCGACCCACTAGAGGGAGACAAATCAACGGGAGAAAACATACAACAATTACACAGCCAATGGGCTTCAGAAAGCTTCATCTGTTTTGCATAAAACCTGCTTCTTTCCAAACACTGTTGGTCTTTGAGATAAACAGTAAGTAGCAGGCATTTGTTCTAGCCTAGCATTAATACACCTAATCTGTGAATCAGGCATGTCAACACTAGGCTGGACCAAACACCTGCACACCCTGTAGTTCTCCAGGACCAGGGGTTTGTGGCCACACCCTGTAGTTCTCCAGGACCAGGGGTTTGTGGCCACACCCTGTAGTTCTCCAGGACCAGGGGTTTGTGGCCACACCCTGTAGTTCTCCAGGACCAGGGTTTTGTGGCCACACCCTGTAGTTCTCCAGGACCAGGGGTTTGTGGCCACACCCTGTAGTTCTCCAGGACCAGGGGTTTGTGGCCACACCTTGTAGTTCTCCAGGACCAGGGGTTTGTGGCCACACCCTGTAGTTCTCCAGGACCAGGGGTTTGTGGCCACAACCTGTAGTTCTCCAGGACCAGGGGTTTGTGGCCACACCCTGTAGTTCTCCAGGACCAGGGGTTTGTGGCCACACCCTGTAGTTCTCCAGGACCAGGGGTTTGTGGCCACACCCTGTAGTTCTCCAGGACCAGGGGTTTGTGGCCACACCTTGTAGTTCTCCAGGACCAGGGGTTTGTGGCCACACCCTGTAGTTCTCCAGGACCAGGGGTTTGTGGCCATTTTGGGTAGGAACTTTGTTAGTTTTGGGACCGGTCTGAGTACAGGTAGTTTGTTACCTTGTGTTGAGGGAGTCTGGGTAAGCACAGACGCGCAGGGTTTTGGAGTTGGAGCCCACGGCGTACAGCGCCCCCGTGGGGTGAAAGGCCACAGCGCGCAACGCCTGCGTGTCCTCCAGACTGTTCACTGCCACAAACTGGGCCTTGGACTTCTCCATCTGAACACACATTATGAATCAAATTGATTTTTAAAGCCTTTTTATATAATGCCTTCAGAAAGTATTCATACCACATTTTGTTGTGTTACAGCCTTAATTCAAAATGGGTTTCATGTATTTTCTCACACCCATCTACACACAATATCCCATGTTTTTAGGAATTTTAGCAAATTTATTAAACATACAGAAATATCTGAATTACATAAGTATTCACACCTCTGAGTAAATACTTTGTAGGAGCAACGTCCACAGAGATTACAGCTTTGAGTCTTTCAGGGTAAGTCTCTAAGAGATTTCCACACCTGGATTGTACAGCATTTGCCCATTATTATTTTCAAAATTCTTCAACCTCTGTCAAATTGGTTGTTGATCATTGCTAGACAACAATCTGCAGGTCTTGCCATAGATTTATGTCAAAACTAACTCGGCCACTCAGGAACATTCACTGTCTTCTTGGTAAGCAACTTCAGTGTAGATTTGGCCTTGTGTTTTAGGTTATTGTCCTGCTGAAAGGTGAATTCATCTCCCTGTGTCTGATGGAAAACAGTCTGAACCAGGTTTTCCTTTAGGAATTTGCCTGTGCGTAACTCCATTCAGTGAATTTTTTCTCCTGAAAAACTCCCCAGTCCTTGACAATTACAAGCATACCCATAACATGATGCAGCCACCACTATGCTTGAAAATATGGGAGAATGGTACTCAGTAATGTGTTGTTTTGGTTTTGCCCCAAACAAACACAAAAAAAGTTACATCGCTTACCACATTTTTTGCAGTATTACTTTAGTGCCTGGTTGCAAACAGGATGCATGTTTTGGGGTATTGTATTCTGTACTTCCTTCCTCAGTTTTCTCCTATCACAGCCATTAAACTCAAACTGATTTAAAGTCACCATTGGCCTCATAGTGAAATTCTTGAGCATTTTCCTTCCTCACCATCCAAAGTGTAATTAATAACTTCACCGTGCTCAAAGGGATATTGAATGTTTGGTAAACTATCTACCAATAGGTACCCTTCTTAGAAAGGCATTTGAAAACCTCCCTGGTATTTGTGGTTGAATGTGTCTTTGAAATTCACTGCTGTAACACAAAATGTAGAAAAAAAGTCAAGAGTGTGAATACTTTCTGAAGGCACTTTACTTTATAAGTAATTGTCACAAAGTTATTCTCAGTAACCTGGACTATACTCAGTAGGAGTGAGTGGACAAACTCCCTACGATGAAGATACCTAGAGAGGAACCAGGTTCAGAGGGGAGGTCCACTCAGGGTTAGTCTCTCAGTCCACTGGAAGCCTACCTTCTGAGAATTGTTGCTGCGCATCGGGGATCCGCTCGAATCATCCTGAAGAGTAGGCAGAGTGGCCCTGTTTCTTTGATCACTGAGGGAATCATAACAGACAGAGTTTATGTTATTGTGTACCAGTGGACTTACTTCAAATCCTCCCAAACAAGGGGACAATAGTGTCTGTATATTGTTTAGAACAGTGGTTCCCAAACTTTCCACCCCTAGTGACCACAAGGAAAACCTTGAGGGTCCCGGTGGATCCTAGTATGTTCCTTAACCACAGGAAGCATTTTAGGAAAAAACAGATTCTAGTCTGGCCCTCTTCGTGACCTCTCACCTCTGAGTGTTCTGGACGGGGGACTCGTTGAAGGAGGGCATGCCCTGAGACCCTGCCATAAGAGGGGTGCTGCTGACCCCTCCCGGCTTGTCCCTGAGAGGGCCTGTCTCTTGGGTGTGGGTACTAGAGTTGGGTCCAGGGGTCCCGTTACACTGCTGGCTCACAGACTGGATCCCCCCCTCTCCCACATTGTCCATTCCCACGTTCATCTCCTCCAGCTTCTGGATGGACCTACACACACACACACACACACACACACGTCATCGATTGGAGTCAATGAAGCAGCTGAGAAATTATACATTATTCCACACTAACTGAAACACAAGCTCATTGAACTACTGTGACACAAATAAATGACTATTTTAGATCCAACACCCCCCCCCAAATTTTTAAAATATTTTTTGTTTAAAAAAATATATATAAACACAAATGGTAATTGGGCAAATGTATTTTTTGAGCGTGTCAAAACCTAATCTACGAATAAAATGATGATAAAAATAACGGATGTATGGATTAAAGAAATAATGTATGCTTGGAGGGATAAAGAAGGATAATGATCGATAGAAAACGAAAGGAGGGATAAAGAAGGATAATGATCGATAGAAAACGAAAGGAGGGATAAAGAAGGATAATGATCAATAGAAAACTAAAGGAGGGATAAAGAAGGATAATGGTCGATAGAAAACTAAAGGAGGGATAAAGAAGGATAATGATAGATAAAGAACGATAATGATAGATAGAAAACTAAAGGAGGGATAAAGGATCATGATTGATAGAAAACTAAAGGAGGGATAAAGAACGAAAATGGATAGATAAAGAACGATAATGATCGATAGAAAACTAAAGGAGGGATGAAGAAGGATAATGATCGATAGAAAACTAAAGGAGGGATAAAGAACGATAATGGATAGATAAAGAACGATAATGATCGATAGAAAACTAAATGAGGGATAAAGAAGGATAATGATCGATAGAAAACTAAAGGAGGGATAAAGAAGGATAATGATCGATAGAAAACTAAAGGAGGGATAAAGAAGGATAATGATCGATAGAAAACGAAAAGAGGGATAAAGAACGATAATGATAGCTAGAAAACAAAAGGAGGGATAAAGAACGATAATGGATAGATAAAGAACGATAATGATAGATAGAAAACTAAAGGAGGGATAAAGAACGATAATGGATAGATAGAAAACTAAAGGAGGGATAAAGAACGATAATGGATAGATAGAAAACTAAAGGAGGGATAAAGAACGATAATGGATAGACAGAAAACTAAAGGATAAAATAAAATAATAGATGAAAGGGTAGAGGTCTGAAACAAGGTATTTTTTAAAGATCTTTTCACTACAAAAACAAAACTGAAAGCTCATGAAAAAGCAAAACAAACAAGAGTCAAATAATACAGATACAGTGGAGCAAAAAAGTATTTATTCAGCCACCAATTGTGCATGTTCTCCCACTTAAAAAGATGAGAGAGGCCTGTAATTTTCATCATAGGTACACTTCAACTATGACAGACAAAATGAGGAAAAAAAATCCAGAAAATCACATTGTATTCACAAAAATTCACATTTTTTATGAATTTATTTGCAAATGATGGTGGAAATAAGTATTTGGTCACCTACAAAAGTTTATCTCAAGACTTTGTTATATACCCTTTGTTGGCAATGACAGAGGTCAAATGTTTTCTGTAAGTCTTCACAAGGTTTTCACTCACTGTTGCTGGTATTTTGGCCCATTCCTCCATGCAGATCTCCTCTAGAGCAGTGATGTTTTGGGGCTGTTGCTGGGCAACACGGACTTTCAACTTCCTCCAAAGATTTTCTATGGGGTTGAGATCTGGAGACTGGCTAGGCTACTCCAGGACCTTGAAATGCTTCTTACGAAGCCACTCCTTCGTTGCGCGGGCGGTAAGTTTGGGATCATTGTCATGCTGAAAGACCCAGTCACGTTTCATCTTCAATGCCCTTGCTGATGGAAGGAGGTTTTCACTCAAAATCTCACCATACATGGCCCCATTCATTCTTTCCTTTACACGGATCAGTCGTCCTGGTCCCTTTGCAGAAAAACAGTCCCAAAGCATGATGTCTCCACCCCCATGCTTCACAGTAGGTATGGTGTTCTTTTGATGCAACTCAGCATTCTTTGTCCTCCAAACACGACGAGTAGAGTTTTTACTAAAAAGTTATATTTTGGTTTCATCTGACCATATGACATTCTCCCAATCTTCTTCTGGATCATCCAAATGCTCTCTAGCAAACGGGCCTGGACATGTACTGGCTTAAGCAGGGGGACACGTCTGGCACTGCAGGATTTGAGTCCCTGGCGGTGTAGTGTGTTACTGATGGTAGGCTTTGTTACTTTGGTCCCAGCTCTCTGCAGGTCATTCACTAGGTCCCCCCGTGTGGTTCTGGGATTTTTTCTCACCGTTCTTGTGATCATTTTGACCCCACGGGGTGAGATCTTGCGTGGAGCCCCAGATCGAGGGAGATTATCAGTGGTCTTGTATTTCTTCCATTTCCTAATAATTGCTCCAACAGTTGATTTCTTCAAACCAAGCTGCTTACCTATTGCAGATTCAGTCTTCCCAGCCTGGTGCAGGTCTACAATTTTGTTTCTGGTGTCCTTTGACAGCTCTTTGGTCTTGGCCATAGTGGAGTTTGGAGTGTGACTGTTTGAGGTTGTGGACAGGGTGTCTTTTATACTGATAACAAGTTCAAACAGGTGCCATTAATACAGGTAACGAGTGGAGGACAGAGGAGCCTCTTAATAAAGAAGTTGTTACAGGTCTGTAAGAGCCAGAAATCTTGCTTGTTTGTAGGTGACCAAATACTTATTTTACACCATAATTTGCAAAGAAATTCATAAAAAATCCTACAATGTCATTTTCTGGATTTTTTTCCCCTCATTTTGTCTGTCATAGTTGAAGTGTACCTATGATGAAAATTACAGGCCTCTCATCTTTTTAAGTGGGAGAATTGGTGGCTGACTAAATACTTTTTTGCCCCACTGTATATGATAGAGTAGGATTGGACTACGATCTTCAGCCAGAGTTGAACGTTTAGTCTTTCAAGCCTCCGACAGTCAAGATGGGAGCCACAAAGCTGGAGCAGAGGGAAGAGGTGACATAATGACAGGTGAAAGAATGTTAAGGTGATTGATGGACAGAGGATGAAAGAATGTATCTGTAATGGAAGGAAGGACTAATTTAGGTTAGAGGGGTTAATGGCTAGATAAACAGGAGGTTGAAGTGGTGGACGCTGGGACCGAGAGACTGAAAAACAGCTTCTATCTCAAGGCCATCAGACTGTTAAATAGCCATTACTAGCCAGCTACCACCTGGTTACTCAACTGGGCACTTTAGAGACTGCTGCCCTCTTTACATAGTCATTGAACACTGGTCATTTTTATAATAACCAAAACAGTAAAAATAAAAATAAATGAATACAATATTAGAACAAGCATTGTCAGAGTCTGGATAGATAGAGATCTATATATGATTGCAAACATCTACAGTTGAAGTCAGAAGTTTACATACACCTTAGCCAAATACATTTAAACTCATTTTTTCACAATTCCTGACATTTAATCCTAGTAAAAATCCCCTGTCTTATGTCAGTTAGGATCCCCACTTCATTTTAAGAATGTGAAATGAAAGAAATAATTCTCTCCACTATTATTCTGACATCACATTCCCAGTGGGTCAGAAGTTTACATACACTCAATTAGTATTTGGTAGCATTGCCTTTAAATTGTTTAACTTGGGTCAAATGTTTCGGGTAGCCTTCCACAAGCTTCCCACAATAAGTTGGGTGAATTTTGGCCCATTCCTCCTGACAGAGCTGATGTAACTGAGTCAGGTTTACAGGCCTCCTTGCTCGCACGTGCTTTTTCAGTTCTGACCACCAATTTTGCCACCCCCGTGCTTCACGGTTGGGATGGTGTTCTTCGGCTTTCAAGCCTCCCCTTTTTCCTTCAAACATAACGATGGTCATTATGGCCAAACATTTATATTTTTGTTTCATCAGACCAGAGGACATTGCAGTGCAGTTGCAAACCGTAGTCTGGCTTTGTTATGGTGGTTTTGGAGCAGTGGCTTCTTCCTTGCTGAGCGGCCTTTCAGGTTATGTTGATATAGGACTCGTTTTACTGTGGATATAGATACTTTTGTACCTGTTACCTCCAGCATCTTCACAAGGTCCTTTGCTGTTGTTCTGGGATTGATTTGCACTTTTCGCACCAAAGTATGTTCATCTCTAAGAGACAGAACGCGTCTCCTTCCTGAGCGGTATGACAGCTGCGTGGTCCCATGGTGTTTATACTTGCGTACTATTGTTTGTACAGATAAACGTGGTACCTTCAGGTGTTTGGAAATTGCTCCCAAGGATGAACCATTCAGTGGTCTGAATACTTTCAAAATTATTAGGCACGGTATAAAAATAATGTGTCATTACATTTTGTTATGTTTATAGCCTTATTCTAAAATTGATTAATTTGTATTTTTTCCTCATCTAAAACACAATACCCCATAATGACAAAGCAAAAACAGGTTGTCATTTTTGCAAGAAAAAAACAACTGAAATATCATATTGACATAAGTATTCAGTTGAAGCCCTTTGGCAGCGATTACAGCCTTGAGTCTTCTTGGGTATGACGCTACAAGCTTGGCACACCTGTATTTTGGTAGTTTCTCCCATTGTTCTCTGCAGATGTATAGGCAGGCTACTTCTCTGTATACATCAATGATGTCGCTCTTGCTGCTGGTGATTCTCTGATCCACCTCTACGCAGACGACACCATTCTGTATACTTCTGGCCCTTCTTTGGACACTGTAACCTCCAGACAAGCTTCAATGTCATTACAACTCTCCTTCCGTGGCCTCCAACTGTTCTTAAACGCTAGTAAAACTAAATGTATGCTCTTCAACCGATCGCTGCCCGCACCTGCCCACCCGTCCAGCATCACTACTCTGGACGGTTCTGACTTAGAATATGTGGACAACTACAAATACCTAGGTGTGTGGTTAGACTGTAAACTCTCCTCCCAGACTCACATTAAACATCTCCAATCCAAAATTAAATCTAGAATCAGCTTCCTATTTCACAACAAAGCATCCTTCACTCAAGCTGCCAAACATACCCTCGTAAAACTGACCATCCTACCGATCCTTGACTTCGGCGATGTCATTTACAAAATAGCCTCCAACACTCTAGTCAGCAAATTGGATGCAGTCTATCACAGTGCCATCCGTTTTGTCACCAAACCCCCATATACTACCAACCACTGCGACCTGTATGATCTCGTTGGCTGGCCCTCGCTTCATACTCGTTGCCAAATCCACTGGCTACAGGTTATCTACAAGTCTCTACTAGGTAAAGCCCCGCCTTATCTCAGCTCACTGGTCACCATAGCAGCAACCACCCGTAGCACGCACTCCAGCAGGTATATCTCACTGGTCACCCACAAAGCCAATTCTTCCTTTGGCCGCCTCTCCTTCCAGTTCTCTGCTGCCAATGACTGGAACAAACTGCAAAAATCACTGAAGCTGGAGACTCTTACCTCCCTCACTAACTTTAAGCACCAGCTTTCAGAGCAGCTCACAGATCACTGCACCTGTACATTGCTCATCTGTAAATAGCCCATCCAATCTACCTCATCCCCATACTGTATTTATTTATTTATCTTGCTCCTTTGCACCCCAGTATCTCTACTTGCACATTCATCTTCTGCACATCTTCCATTCCAGTGTTTAATTGCTATATTGTAATTACTTCGCCACCATGGCCTATTTATTGCCTTACCTCTCTTATCCTACCTCATAGGCACATGCTGTATATAGATTTTTCTACTGTATTATTGATTGTATGTTTGTTTTACTCCATGTGTAACTCTGTGTTGTTGTATGTGTCGAACTGCTTTGCTTTATCTTGGCCAGGTCGCAGTTGTAAATGAGAACTTGTTCTCAACTAGCTTACCTGGTTAAATAAAAGGTGAAATATATATATATATATATTTTTTTAAAGATCCTCTCAAGCTCTGTCAGGTTTGTAATCGTTCCCGTTATGCAATTGTTTCTAGTCACCACCAGATGGCAGTATATAGCCACAAGCAAATTATTTTTCAATTTTACTATTCATCACGACCTCATGTTACCTCAATAACACATGTTTTGTTTTATTTACTACATGAGTGGTCAGTTAGTAGTGATGATGTTGTGATTTGAGTAGAGATGAGCAGAGTTTTGTGACCTACTGGTTAACAAACACTTCTTATTGGTATTACTGCACAATTCCAGCCTAATGACTATTGTTTTACTGTTGGCTGTTTGGGAATCTACTACTTAATAGCTACTAAGCAGTGTGGTAACTACGCAATTGTGTTCATGCTAACATTGTTTAATTGGATATCACAACATGTAATACAATTTGTTTATAAATTGTAGCCGTAATCATTGTTGAAGCCACAACAAACAATCTGTTGCTGGAGAATTCAAATTCATAAATGGAGCTGTGGATCAAAGATCAGGACAGTCAATGAGATCAACATGATAGTTTACATTTTAGACTCAATGACAACAAAAATATATATATATTTTTAAAGTTACAGACTAAATAATTTTCAAACTCAAATAATCTAAATCTGCTTTCAAAACAAATAACATGTTCACTGTGGTTCTTCTTGCAAAGCATGTAAACCTTTTCATCTAACTATTAGTTCATTCGGAAAGTATTCAGACCCCTTGACTTTTTCCACATTTTGTTACGTTACAGCCTTATTCTAAAATGTATTAGATTGCCCCCCCCCCCCCCCCTTCAATCTACACACAATACCCCATAATGACGAAGCAAAAACAGGTTTTTAGACATTTACATTACTACCATTCAAAAGTTTGTGCTCACTTAGAAATGTCCTTGTTTTAGAAAGAAATGCATTTTTTTTTGTCCATTAAACTAACATCAAATTGATCAGAAATACAGTGTAGACATTGTTAATGTTGTAAATGACTTTTGTAGCTGGAAACGGCAGATTTTTTATGGAATATCTACATAGGCGTACAGAGACCCATTATCAGCAACCATCACTCCTGTGTTCCAATGGCACATCGGGTTAGCTAATCCACGTTTATCATTTTAAATGGCTAATTGATTTTTAGAAAACCATTTTTGGTTACTACATTATTCCATATGTGTTACTGCATAGTTTTTCTACAATGGAAAAAAATAGTAAAAATAAAGAAAAACCCTTGAATGAGTAGGTGTGTCCAAACGTTTGACTGGTGCTGTAGGTCTATTTCGGATATTACTTGTTCTGAAATATCTTAAATGTATTTATATTTGACTTATTATTAATTTATATTTTAGTCATTTAGCAGACGATCTCATCCAGAGCGACTTACAGGAGCAATTAGGGTGAAGTGTCTTGCTCAAGGGCATAGACAGATATTTCACCTAGTCAGCTCAGGGATTCGAACCAGTGAGCTTTCAGTTACTGGCCCAGCGCTCTTTCAGTCACTGGCCCAGCGCTCTTTCAGTTACTAGCCCAGCGCTCTTTCAGTCACTGGCCCAGCGCTCTTTCAGTTACTAGCCCAGCGCTCTTTCAGTCACTGGCCCAGCGCTCTTTCAGTCACTGGCCCAGCGCTCTTTCAGTTACTAGCCCAGCGCTCTTTCAGTCACTGGCCCAGCGCTCTTTCAGTTACTAGCCCAGCGCTCTTTCAGTTACTAGCCCAGCGCTCTTAACCACTAATAAGTGGACCATAAGATGTAGAAACTTCTCAGTGAGGTTGTGCTCCCTCCAGGTGTGTGTGTGTGTGTGTGTGTCTAACCTGTTGAGGAACTTCTCAGTGAGGTTATGCTCCCTCCAGGTGTGTGTGTGTGTGTGTGTGTGTGTTGTCTCTAACCTGTTGAGGAACTTCTCAGTGAGGTTATGCTGGGCATCTGGCCCCTCCTGTGTGTGTGTGTGTCTCTAACCTGTTGAGGAACTTCTCAGTGAGGTTATGCTGGGCATCTGGCCCCTCCTGTGTGTGTGTGTGTGTCTCTAACCTGTTGAGGAACTTCTCAGTGAGGTTATGCTGGGCATCTGGCCCCTCCTGTGTGTGAACCCCTCCCTCCAGCAGCATCTGCTGGTACAGCTGTCTCTGCTGCTGCTTCTGTTCCAGGTGCTGCTGGACACGCTTCTTCTGCCTGTAGTACTCCTGGATCTGCTCACCGTCGTGCTGTCGAGGAAGACACACACGCATTTAGAACGATAGACGAATATAGTACACCAAGAACGAAACAAAACCATTATGTCAGGTCATGACGTTACCTCCAAAACACGCGGCAAACTACAGTACAGCCCTCTCAGCAAGGCCTCGAAGCTAATCCACATCAAACACACAACGGGCCAACTCTTCATCTCTCTAATGTGACTCTATGCATGCACAGAAAAATCCAATCTAAAGCTGCTGGGCTTCGGAGATATATTAAAATGAGCAATGAGTGTGCTAGCAGGCTGGCTGTGTCAAGACCAGCCATCAAAGCAGATTGTACACCGCTGTCCGTGACCCTGTGTCGTCAAATTATGGCCCCCGCAGCAGATGAAGCGGTCGGCAGTAGCTCATAGACTCCCCCGTCAGATGACAGGGTGTCTGTGGGGTCGACTCCCCCGTGGACGAGGTCGTTGGATTTATGGGTAACTAAAGTCAGTGGGTGAGGAGATGGGGGTGTGGGGGATACCATGAGAGAGAGACCATATGAGAGACAGACAGAGAAACAAAGAGAGAAACAGAGACAGACAAACAGAGAGAGAAAGAGAGACAGAGACACAGACAAACAGAGAGAGAAAGAGAGACAGAGAAACAGAGAGAGAAAGAGACAGAAACAGACAGAGAGAGACAGAAACAGAGACAAACAGAGATAGAAAGAGAAACAAAGAGAGAGACAGACACACAGAGAGAGACAGAAAGAGACAAACAGAGAGAGAAAGAGAAACAAAGAGAGAGACAGACACACAGAGAGAGACAGAAACAGACAAACAGAGAGAGAAAGAGAAACAAAGAGAGAGACATACACACAGAGAGAGACAGAAACAGAAACAGACAGAAGCAGACAGACAAACAGAGAGAGAAAGAGACAAACAAAGAGAGAGAGAAAGAGACAAACAAAGAGAGAGAGAAAGAGACAAACAAAGAGAGACAGAAACAGAGAGAGAGACAGAAACAGAGAAAGACAAACAGAGAGAGAGAGACAGAGACAGACAAACAGAGAAACAGAGATACAGACAGAAACAGAGACAGAGACAGAAACAGAGAGAGTGAAACAGACAGAGAGAAACACAGACAGACAAACAGAGAGAGAGAGACAGACAGACACAAACAGAGAGAGAGAAACAGACAGACAGACAGAGATCAATATGTATTCCCTTTTATAATGTATGGCCTAATGTTTTTTTCCTGAATGGCCAGATGGGGGTGCAATCTTGTTTGCAGGAAATGACAGAAATACACAGAAATGTTAGTGATGGGCATTTACAGTTATATACGCTGGTCTCGCTAAACCTTATAATCACAGGAAATGCCTTGCGTTGATACAAGGGGTTGAAATTACCTCTTTTTCGTTTGGTGGCCCACCGTCCGCCCCGGGGGCCAGAGGGGTGCGCATGACATTTGGTCCACTGGAGGCCAGAACCAGAACCGGTGGGGCAATCCTGTTGACACAAGGACAAAATATCCACATGGACTATAGGCTTGGCAGGAACAGGTTTACAGTGTCCTCTCCAAAAATGACTATAGGCTTGGCAGGAACAGGTTTACAGTGTCCTCTCCAAAAATGACTATAGGCTTGGCAGGAACAGGTTTACAGTGTCCTCTCCAAAAATGACTATAGGCTTGGCAGGAACAGGTTTACAGTGTCCTCTCCAAAAATGACTATAGGCTTGGCAGGAACAGGTTTACAGTGTCCTCTCCAAAAATGACTATAGGCTTGGCAGGAACAGGTTTACAGTGTCCTCTCCAAAAATGACTATAGGCTTGGCAGGAACAGGTTTACAGTGTCCTCTCCAAAAATGACTATAGGCTTGGCAGGAACAGGTTTACAGTGTCCTCTCCAAAAATGACTATAGGCTTGGCAGGAACAGGTTTACAGTGTCCTCTCCAAAAATGACTATAGGCTTGGCAGGAACAGGTTTACAGTGTCCTCTCCAAAAATGACTATAGGCTTGGCAGGAACAGGTTTACAGTGTCCTCTCCAAAAATGACTATAGGCTTGGCAGGAACAGGTTTACAGTGTCCTCTCCAAAAATGACTATAGGCTTGGCAGGAACAGGTTTACAGTGTCCTCTCCAAAAATGACTATAGGCTTGGCAGGAACAGGTTTACAGTGTCCTCTCCAAAAATGACTATAGGCTTGGCAGGAACAGGTTTACAGTGTCCTCTCCAAAAATGACTATAGGCTTGGCAGGAACAGGTTTACAGTGTCCTCTCCAAAAATGACTATAGGCTTGGCAGGAACAGGTTTACAGTGTCCTCTCCAAAAATGACTATAGGCTTGGCAGGAACAGGTTTACAGTGTCCTCTCCAAAAATGACTATAGGCTTGGCAGGAACAGGTTTACAGTGTCCTCTCCAAAAATGACTATAGGCTTGGCAGGAACAGGTTTACAGTGTCCTCTCCAAAAATGACTATAGGCTTGGCAGGAACAGGTTTACAGTGTCCTCTCCAAAAATGACTATAGGCTTGGCAGGAACAGGTTTACAGTGTCCTCTCCAAAAATGACTATAGGCTTGGCAGGAACAGGTTTACAGTGTCCTCTCCAAAAATGACTATAGGCTTGGCAGGAACAGGTTTACAGTGTCCTCTCCAAAAATGACTATAGGCTTGGCAGGAACAGGTTTACAGTGTCCTCTCCAAAAATGACTATAGGCTTGGCAGGAACAGGTTTACAGTGTCCTCTCCAAAAATGACTATAGGCTTGGCAGGAACAGGTTTACAGTGTCCTCTCCAAAAATGACTATAGGCTTGGCAGGAACAGGTTTACAGTGTCCTCTCCAAAAATGACTATAGGCTTGGCAGGAACAGGTTTACAGTGTCCTCTCCAAAAATGACTATAGGCTTGGCAGGAACAGGTTTACAGTGTCCTCTCCAAAAATGACTATAGGCTTGGCAGGAACAGGTTTACAGTGTCCTCTCCAAAAATGACTATAGGCTTGGCAGGAACAGGTTTACAGTGTCCTCTCCAAAAATGACTATAGGCTTGGCAGGAACAGGTTTACAGTGTCCTCTCCAAAAATGACTATAGGCTTGGCAGGAACAGGTTTACAGTGTCCTCTCCAAAAATGACTATAGGCTTGGCAGGAACAGGTTTACAGTGTCCTCTCCAAAAATGACTATAGGCTTGGCAGGAACAGGTTTACAGTGTCCTCTCCAAAAATGACTATAGGCTTGGCAGGAACAGGTTTACAGTGTCCTCTCCAAAAATGACTATAGGCTTGGCAGGAACAGGTTTACAGTGTCCTCTCCAAAAATGACTATAGGCTTGGCAGGAACAGGTTTACAGTGTCCTCTCCAAAAATGACTATAGGCTTGGCAGGAACAGGTTTACAGTGTCCTCTCCAAAAATGACTATAGGCTTGGCAGGAACAGGTTTACAGTGTCCTCTCCAAAAATGACTATAGGCTTGGCAGGAACAGGTTTACAGTGTCCTCTCCAAAAATGACTATAGGCTTGGCAGGAACAGGTTTACAGTGTCCTCTCCAAAAATGACTATAGGCTTGGCAGGAACAGGTTTACAGTGTCCTCTCCAAAAATGACTATAGGCTTGGCAGGAACAGGTTTACAGTGTCCTCTCCAAAAATGACTATAGGCTTGGCAGGAACAGGTTTACAGTGTCCTCTCCAAAAATGACTATAGGCTTGGCAGGAACAGGTTTACAGTGTCCTCTCCAAAAATGACTATAGGCTTGGCAGGAACAGGTTTACAGTGTCCTCTCCAAAAATGACTATAGGCTTGGCAGGAACAGGTTTACAGTGTCCTCTCCAAAAATGACTATAGGCTTGGCAGGAACAGGTTTACAGTGTCCTCTCCAAAAATGACTATAGGCTTGGCAGGAACAGGTTTACAGTGTCCTCTCCAAAAATGACTATAGGCTTGGCAGGAACAGGTTTACAGTGTCCTCTCCAAAAATGACTATAGGCTTGGCAGGAACAGGTTTACAGTGTCCTCTCCAAAAATGACTATAGGCTTGGCAGGAACAGGTTTACAGTGTCCTCTCCAAAAATGACTATAGGCTTGGCAGGAACAGGTTTACAGTGTCCTCTCCAAAAATGACTATAGGCTTGGCAGGAACAGGTTTACAGTGTCCTCTCCAAAAATGACTATAGGCTTGGCAGGAACAGGTTTACAGTGTCCTCTCCAAAAATGACTATAGGCTTGGCAGGAACAGGTTTACAGTGTCCTCTCCAAAAATGACTATAGGCTTGGCAGGAACAGGTTTACAGTGTCCTCTCCAAAAATGACTATAGGCTTGGCAGGAACAGGTTTACAGTGTCCTCTCCAAAAATGACTATAGGCTTGGCAGGAACAGGTTTACAGTGTCCTCTCCAAAAATGACTATAGGCTTGGCAGGAACAGGTTTACAGTGTCCTCTCCAAAAATGACTATAGGCTTGGCAGGAACAGGTTTACAGTGTCCTCTCCAAAAATGACTATAGGCTTGGCAGGAACAGGTTTACAGTGTCCTCTCCAAAAATGACTATAGGCTTGGCAGGAACAGGTTTACAGTGTCCTCTCCAAAAATGACTATAGGCTTGGCAGGAACAGGTTTACAGTGTCCTCTCCAAAAATGACTATAGGCTTGGCAGGAACAGGTTTACAGTGTCCTCTCCAAAAATGACTATAGGCTTGGCAGGAACAGGTTTACAGTGTCCTCTCCAAAAATGACTATAGGCTTGGCAGGAACAGGTTTACAGTGTCCTCTCCAAAAATGACTATAGGCTTGGCAGGAACAGGTTTACAGTGTCCTCTCCAAAAATGACTATAGGCTTGGCAGGAACAGGTTTACAGTGTCCTCTCCAAAAATGACTATAGGCTTGGCAGGAACAGGTTTACAGTGTCCTCTCCAAAAATGACTATAGGCTTGGCAGGAACAGGTTTACAGTGTCCTCTCCAAAAATGACTATAGGCTTGGCAGGAACAGGTTTACAGTGTCCTCTCCAAAAATGACTATAGGCTTGGCAGGAACAGGTTTACAGTGTCCTCTCCAAAAATGACTATAGGCTTGGCAGGAACAGGTTTACAGTGTCCTCTCCAAAAATGACTATAGGCTTGGCAGGAACAGGTTTACAGTGTCCTCTCCAAAAATGACTATAGGCTTGGCAGGAACAGGTTTACAGTGTCCTCTCCAAAAATGACTATAGGCTTGGCAGGAACAGGTTTACAGTGTCCTCTCCAAAAATGACTATAGGCTTGGCAGGAACAGGTTTACAGTGTCCTCTCCAAAAATGACTATAGGCTTGGCAGGAACAGGTTTACAGTGTCCTCTCCAAAAATGACTATAGGCTTGGCAGGAACAGGTTTACAGTGTCCTCTCCAAAAATGACTATAGGCTTGGCAGGAACAGGTTTACAGTGTCCTCTACAAAAATGACTATAGGCTTGGCAGGAACAGGTTTACAGTGTCCTCTCCAAAAATGACTATAGGCTTGGCAGGAACAGGTTTACAGTGTCCTCTCCAAAAATGACTATAGGCTTGGCAGGAACAGGTTTACAGTGTCCTCTCCAAAAATGACTATAGGCTTGGCAGGAACAGGTTTACAGTGTCCTCTCCAAAAATGACTATAGGCTTGGCAGGAACAGGTTTACAGTGTCCTCTCCAAAAATGACTATAGGCTTGGCAGGAACAGGTTTACAGTGTCCTCTCCAAAAATGACTATAGGCTTGGCAGGAACAGGTTTACAGTGTCCTCTCCAAAAATGACTATAGGCTTGGCAGGAACAGGTTTACAGTGTCCTCTCCAAAAATGACTATAGGCTTGGCAGGAACAGGTTTACAGTGTCCTCTCCAAAAATGACTATAGGCTTGGCAGGAACAGGTTTACAGTGTCCTCTCCAAAAATGACTATAGGCTTGGCAGGAACAGGTTTACAGTGTCCTCTCCAAAAATGACTATAGGCTTGGCAGGAACAGGTTTACAGTGTCCTCTCCAAAAATGACTATAGGCTTGGCAGGAACAGGTTTACAGTGTCCTCTCCAAAAATGACTATAGGCTTGGCAGGAACAGGTTTACAGTGTCCTCTCCAAAAATGACTATAGGCTTGGCAGGAACAGGTTTACAGTGTCCTCTCCAAAAATGACTATAGGCTTGGCAGGAACAGGTTTACAGTGTCCTCTCCAAAAATGACTATAGGCTTGGCAGGAACAGGTTTACAGTGTCCTCTCCAAAAATGACTATAGGCTTGGCAGGAACAGGTTTACAGTGTCCTCTCCAAAAATGACTATAGGCTTGGCAGGAACAGGTTTACAGTGTCCTCTCCAAAAATGACTATAGGCTTGGCAGGAACAGGTTTACAGTGTCCTCTCCAAAAATGACTATAGGCTTGGCAGGAACAGGTTTACAGTGTCCTCTCCAAAAATGACTATAGGCTTGGCAGGAACAGGTTTACAGTGTCCTCTCCAAAAATGACTATAGGCTTGGCAGGAACAGGTTTACAGTGTCCTCTCCAAAAATGACTATAGGCTTGGCAGGAACAGGTTTACAGTGTCCTCTCCAAAAATGACTATAGGCTTGGCAGGAACAGGTTTACAGTGTCCTCTCCAAAAATGACTATAGGCTTGGCAGGAACAGGTTTACAGTGTCCTCTCCAAAAATGACTATAGGCTTGGCAGGAACAGGTTTACAGTGTCCTCTCCAAAAATGACTATAGGCTTGGCAGGAACAGGTTTACAGTGTCCTCTCCAAAAATGACTATAGGCTTGGCAGGAACAGGTTTACAGTGTCCTCTCCAAAAATGACTATAGGCTTGGCAGGAACAGGTTTACAGTGTCCTCTCCAAAAATGACTATAGGCTTGGCAGGAACAGGTTTACAGTGTCCTCTCCAAAAATGGCTATAGGCTTGGCAGGAACAGGTTTACAGTGTCCTCTCCAAAAATGACTATAGGCTTGGCAGGAACAGGTTTACAGTGTCCTCTCCAAAAATGGCTATAGGCTTGGCAGGAACAGGTTTACAGTGTCCTCTCCAAAAATGACTATAGGCTTGGCAGGAACAGGTTTACAGTGTCCTCTCCAAAAATGACTATAGGCTTGGCAGGAACAGGTTTACAGTGTCCTCTCCAAAAATGACTATAGGCTTGGCAGGAACAGGTTTACAGTGTCCTCTCCAAAAATGACTATAGGCTTGGCAGGAACAGGTTTACAGTGTCCTCTCCAAAAATGACTATAGGCTTGGCAGGAACAGGTTTACAGTGTCCTCTCCAAAAATGACTATAGGCTTGGCAGGAACAGGTTTACAGTGTCCTCTCCAAAAATGACTATAGGCTTGGCAGGAACAGGTTTACAGTGTCCTCTCCAAAAATGACTATAGGCTTGGCAGGAACAGGTTTACAGTGTCCTCTCCAAAAATGGCTATAGGCTTGGCAGGAACAGGTTTACAGTGTCCTCTCCAAAAATGACTATAGGCTTGGCAGGAACAGGTTTACAGTGTCCTCTCCAAAAATGGCTATAGGCTTGGCAGGAACAGGTTTACAGTGTCCTCTCCAAAAATGACTATAGGCTTGGCAGGAACAGGTTTACAGTGTCCTCTCCAAAAATGACTATAGGCTTGGCAGGAACAGGTTTACAGTGTCCTCTCCAAAATGACTATAGGCTTGGCAGGAACAGGTTTACAGTGTCCTCTCCAAAAATGACTATAGGCTTGGCAGGAACAGGTTTACAGTGTCCTCTCCAAAAATGACTATAGGCTTGGCAGGAACAGGTTTACAGTGTCCTCTCCAAAAATGACTATAGGCTTGGCAGGAACAGGTTTACAGTGTCCTCTCCAAAAATGACTATAGGCTTGGCAGGAACAGGTTTACAGTGTCCTCTCCAAAAATGACTATAGGCTTGGCAGGAACAGGTTTACAGTGTCCTCTCCAAAAATGACTATAGGCTTGGCAGGAACAGGTTTACAGTGTCCTCTCCAAAAATGACTATAGGCTTGGCAGGAACAGGTTTACAGTGTCCTCTCCAAAAATGACTATAGGCTTGGCAGGAACAGGTTTACAGTGTCCTCTCCAAAAATGACTATAGGCTTGGCAGGAACAGGTTTACAGTGTCCTCTCCAAAAATGACTATAGGCTTGGCAGGAACAGGTTTACAGTGTCCTCTCCAAAAATGACTATAGGCTTGGCAGGAACAGGTTTACAGTGTCCTCTCCAAAAATGACTATAGGCTTGGCAGGAACAGGTTTACAGTGTCCTCTCCAAAAATGACTATAGGCTTGGCAGGAACAGGTTTACAGTGTCCTCTCCAAAAATGACTATAGGCTTGGCAGGAACAGGTTTACAGTGTCCTCTCCAAAAATGACTATAGGCTTGGCAGGAACAGGTTTACAGTGTCCTCTCCAAAAATGACTATAGGCTTGGCAGGAACAGGTTTACAGTGTCCTCTCCAAAAATGACTATAGGCTTGGCAGGAACAGGTTTACAGTGTCCTCTCCAAAAATGACTATAGGCTTGGCAGGAACAGGTTTACAGTGTCCTCTCCAAAAATGGCTATAGGCTTGGCAGGAACAGGTTTACAGTGTCCTCTCCAAAAATGACTATAGGCTTGGCAGGAACAGGTTTACAGTGTCCTCTCCAAAAATGGCTATAGGCTTGGCAGGAACAGGTTTACAGTGTCCTCTCCAAAAATGACTATAGGCTTGGCAGGAACAGGTTTACAGTGTCCTCTCCAAAAATGACTATAGGCTTGGCAGGAACAGGTTTACAGTGTCCTCTCCAAAATGACTATAGGCTTGGCAGGAACAGGTTTACAGTGTCCTCTCCAAAAATGACTATAGGCTTGGCAGGAACAGGTTTACAGTGTCCTCTCCAAAAATGACTATAGGCTTGGCAGGAACAGGTTTACAGTGTCCTCTCCAAAAATGACTATAGGCTTGGCAGGAACAGGTTTACAGTGTCCTCTCCAAAAATGACTATAGGCTTGGCAGGAACAGGTTTACAGTGTCCTCTCCAAAAATGACTATAGGCTTGGCAGGAACAGGTTTACAGTGTCCTCTCCAAAAATGACTATAGGCTTGGCAGGAACAGGTTTACAGTGTCCTCTCCAAAAATGACTATAGGCTTGGCAGGAACAGGTTTACAGTGTCCTCTCCAAAAATGACTATAGGCTTGGCAGGAACAGGTTTACAGTGTCCTCTCCAAAAATGACTATAGGCTTGGCAGGAACAGGTTTACAGTGTCCTCTCCAAAAATGGCATACACTGCAAAACAAGCACACTTTCAACCAATCCCAAACCAGCTCCTACACCCTAGGGAGGCCTAGTACCATATTGCATTTAGACCACCAGCATCATCATCATCGTTTGGCTACAGAACAGTCGACCGGTACAGGCCGCATATACAACAGAGCGTTTAGGAAAATGCCTATCTATTCATTCCTTTCAGATCTACACAAGTGTAGGTTGGGTTAGGGTTAGTGTAGGTTGGGTTAGGGTTAGTGTAGGTTGGGTTAGGGTTAGTGTAGGTTGGGTTAGGGTTGGTGTAGGTTGGGTTAGGGTTAGGGTAGGTTGGGTTAGGGTTAGTGTAGGTTGGGTTAGGGTTAGTGTAGGTTGGATTAGGGTTAGTGTAGGTTGGGTTAGGGTTAGGGTAGGTTGGGTTAGGGTTAGTGTAGGTTGGGTTAGGGTTAGTGTAGGTTGGGGTGTAGGTTAGGGTTAGTGTAGGTTGGGTTAGGGTTAGTGTAGGTTGGGTTAGGGTTAGTGTAGGTTGGGTTAGGGTTAGTGTAGGTTGGGTTAGGGTTAGTGTAGGTTGGGTTAGGGTTAGTGTAGGTTGGGTTAGGGTTAGTGTAGGTTGGGTTAGGGTTAGTGTAGGTTGGGTTAGGGTTAGTGTAGGTTGGGTTAGGGTTAGGGTAGGTTGGGTTAGGGTTAGTGTAGGTTGGGTTAGGGTTAGTGTAGGTTGGGTTAGGGTTAGTGTAGGTTGGGTTAGGGTTAGTGTAGGTTGGGTTAGGGTTAGTGTAGGTTGGGTTAGGGTTAGGGTAGGTTGGGTTAGGGTTAGTGTAGGTTGGGTTAGGGTTAGTGTAGGTTGGGTTAGGGTTAGTGTAGGTTGGGTTAGGGTTAGTGTAGGTTGGGTTAGGGTTAGTGTAGGTTGGGTTAGGGTTAGGGTAGGTTGGGTTAGGGTTAGTGTAGGTTGGGTTAGGGTTAGGGTAGGTTGGGTTAGGGTTAGTGTAGGTTGGGTTAGGGTTAGTGTAGGTTGGGTTAGGGTTAGTGTAGGTTGGGTTAGGGTTAGTGTAGGTTGGGTTAGGGTTAGTGTAGGTTGGGTTAGGGTTAGTGTAGGTTGGGTTAGGGTTAGTGTAGGTTGGGTTAGGGTTAGTGTAGGTTGGGTTAGGGTTAGTGTAGGTTGGGTTAGGGTTAGTGTAGGTTGGGTTAGGGTTAGTGTAGGTTGGGTTAGGGTTAGGGTAGGTTGGGTTAGGGTTAGTGTAGGTTGGGTTAGGGTTAGTGTAGGTTGGGTTAGTGTAGGTTGGGTTAGGGTTAGGGTAGGTTGGGTTAGTGTAGGTTGGGTTAGGGTTAGTGTAGGTAGAACCCTAATGGTCGATTTGCACATCTGATTTTCTTTCAACTAATGTTTTCGTACTTCATTTCACAGTGGCCTTTAGAGACGCGATGCCAGACGCACGAGACGCGATGCCAGACGCACGAGACGCGATGCCAGACGCACGAGACGCGATGCCAGACGCACGTGACACGATGCCAGACGCACGTGACACGATGCCAGACGCACGAGACGCGATGCCAGACGTACGTGACACGATGCCAGACGTACGTGACACGATGCCAGACGTACGTGACACGATGCCAGACGTACGTGACACGATGCCAGACGCACGTGACACGATGCCAGACGCACGTGACACGATGCCAGACGCACGTGACACGATGCCAGACGCACGTGACACGATGCCAGACGCACAAGACGCGATGCCAGACGCACGTGACACGATGCCAGACGCACGAGACGCGATGCCAGACGCACGTGACACGATGCCAGACGCACGAGACGCGAAGCCAGACGCACGAGACGCGATGCCAGACGCACGAGACGCGATGCCAGACGCACGTGACCCGATGCCAGACACACGTGACACGATGCCAGACGCACGTGACACGATGCCTGACGCACGTGACACGATGCCAAACGTACGTGACACGATGCCAAACGTACATGACACGGTACGATGCCAGACGCACGTGACACGATGCCAGACATACGTGACACGATGCCAGACGCACGTGACACGATGCCAGACGCACGTGACACGGTACGATGCCAGACGCACGTACGTCTGGCATCGTGTCACGTACGTCTGGCATCGTGTCACGTACGTGACACGATGCCAGACGTACGTGACACGGTACGATGCCAGACGTACGTGACACGGTACGATGCCAGACGCACGTGACACGATGCCAGACGTACGTGACACGATGCCAAACGTACGTGACACGATGCCAGACAGATTCCCTAGAGGACTGATCAAGCTTGTAAACACATGGCTCAGCTTACATCACAACAATATAGAAAGACCTTAATGCTGATACAGCCTCTATTAATACCTACAACTGCAAAAACAACATTCACTACTATGTGGTCAGTCTTTAATCAAATGGAATCATCATGGAATCGATATTTAAAAACTAGCTATCTTACCAGATATAAATGACAAACAGAAATAGTCACATTTTCCAATAGGTGTCAGGATACTGATTGTGGCCACTAGTATGTTTCCATCTCTATACCCAGCAGCCCCGACAGGCTCTTTGTAAGAGCAGAGTGGTGGACCTCTCAGGACAGTGCAGCAAAGCTATAATGTATGATAAAGCATTGTCAACAGTATTATTAGTAATCGTGTTAAGGCTAAATATAATACAGTGCCATATGCAGAGATCCACTATTTGGTTCAATGGCCAAGGGTAAAGGTCTGTAGTCCCTTTTGGGCGGTTAATCACCACCTGCTACCGAACAGCACTAAATATAAAGTATAAAGTGATAGAAGCGTCACTACAGACCCTGGTTCGATCCAGGGCTGTATCACTATCGGGCCGTGATCGGGAGTCCCATAGGGCAGCGCACAATTGGCCCAGCGTCGTCCCGGGTTAGGGGAGGGTTTGGCCGTCACTGTATATAAGAATTTTGTTCTTAACTCTCTTGCCTAGTTAAATAAAATGTAACAAATATATATACTTTAAAAAAGATTTAACAGCGATGCTTAATGTCTCCACGTGGATCTAGAATAGGAAAAACGTGTTCCACATGGATCTAGAACGGAATAAACATGTGATCCACGTGTTCAGGGCTGAGGAAAGGTTCAGGGCTGAGGAAAGGTTCAGGGCTGAGGAAAGGTTCAGGGCTGAGGAAAGGTTCAGGGCTGAGGAAAGGGGTTTGGACCTGAATGGAATTGGGGTTCATCGTGAATCCTGGTAAGGAGTGTATCTGTTGATGGAATTTATATGAATGACTAGAATATTCCACCCTGAAGCCATATAATCGTATGAAATTGATTAGAATTATGTATAACCATAGTCTGTACAATATGTCTATAACAGTATCTTAAAAACAGACTGTCTGGGGCCACTGAGAGTACTTCCCAGGGTCTCAGTCTCCTTGGCTGGGGCCACTGAGAGTACTTCCCAGGGTCTCCCTATCTTGAGGGAGGATGTCTCACGGATTCCCCCAATCTCTGTCGGCTGGGTAGCAGGACATTGTGTGCTAATGTTAGTGTGAATGCGTATGTTAGTGTGAATGCGTATGTTAGTGTGAATGCGTATGTTAGTGTGAATGCGTATGTTAGTGTGAATGCGTATGTTAGTGTGAATGCGTATGTTAGTGTGACTGTGCGTGAGAAGCCAGTATAAAATGAATGGTTGTGTTCAACAGACCAGCGCTCTTGTGAATAAACCTTTTTGACTATGTTAGCTGGGCCTCGTCTGTTTCATTCAACCAGTATCTTACACATTCTAGGTCGCAGACTGAGGAGTATAATTGAATTGGGTTATGAACCTTGAGAACATAATTCTCCTAACAGTATCTTGTTTACAGTAAGCCTATTGTCATGCCGTACCTACCCATTTCAATAAACCTTAAATTAACCCTGAAGGGCCTAGTGCTGTACCTTTCTGGCGAGTCGTCGTCCAGCTGGTGCACGTTATTCTCCACCATGCTTTGGCTGAGCGCCGGTCTCACGCTGCCCTCCGTGCCCCTCTTGTTCTGGGCCTGGGCCGCCAGGCCATGGGACAGCCCGTCCAGCACCGGGTTCAGGGACCGAGACATGTAGGTGTCTGCCGACTGGGGCCTCTGCAGGGGCGAGGAGGGACAGGGGGAAAGCCGGCTGATGAGGGGGGTGAGCAGGTCGGGGTGGCCGGCCTTGGTGGGCTTGACCAGGCGATCCACGTGGATGGCCAGGGTCTTCTGCTGAAAGGCGCAGGAGAAGGCGCCTGGCGAGAGGTTCTGGAGCCACGAAAGCAGGGAGAGGTCGAGTTCGTCGCAGCCATTGCCACACAGCATGTCCACGCCCAAGAGCACCTCGTCCTCCGTGATCTCCTCCCCCGTGGCTTTGCTCTGGAAGAGAACAGTGTAGATACGTTTAATAATGGCTCTCTTTTTGTCTCCTTTCCCTCCATCTGAACTGGTCTAGACTAAAACTGTTCCAGAGCTGCTGGTCTGGTATCAAAGCCACTAACGATAGCTCCCTTGGCGCCTCCATATATAGCTCCCTTGGCGGCTCCAGCTGCAGCCAAGGCAAGAGACAACTCCTGCTAGTCATATTTCTATATTAACTTCACCTATCCTGTGTTTTCAGATCAGCATAATACTTTTTTATTGATTTTACCTTTATTTAACTAGGTCGGTTAAGTCGGTTAAGAACAAATTCTTATTTTCAATGACAGTTAACTGCCTGTTCAAGGGCAGAGCGACAGATTTGTACCTTGTCAGCTCGGGGATTTGAACTTGCAACCTTCCGGTTACTAGTCCAACGCTCTAACCACTAGGCTACCCTGCCGCCCATAATAATGTAGACTGATCTACTGTGAAGCTTCCCTACCATTGTGTACGTGGTGGAGTGCCTCATCCTTGGGACCTCTGTAGAGTTTCAGAAATGGAGAACAATGTTGTGTTTCAAAAGGGACATTTTCAACCCTTTTCTCAAAGCACTTGACATTCTGAAACAAGGTTAGAAAACTGGCCTCATTCACCTCCAGCCAACACATTGGCCATATTTACTGAGCCTGGATTCCTCTCTAGGTGACTACCTTCTAGGGAGTTTTGACTGGCCACTGTGCTCCTGCTTCTCTTTAGGTCGTTGGGGTCCTGGTTAACGTAAAGCACTTTGTGACAACTGCTGATGTAAAAAACAAAGGGCTTTATAAATACATTTGATTGGCCAACACTGACCTGACAGAACTCCACACAGCACTCGTACAACACTCCTTTGATGAGCAGCTGGAAGAGGCGGTTGCCGCTGGCCCTGAACCCAGCCTCGCTCAGCTTCCTGTCGGCAGGGATGAACTCGGCCACCATGGCGCAGGCCTCCTCGAAGCAGTGCACCCGGGCCGTGCTGGGGTTCCAGTCCTTGAACTCAGCATGTTGGGTGAGGCAGGGAAGCGTGAGGAGCAGGCAGAGTTTACTGTAGTCCTCTTTAGAGGGACAGAACCCCTCCAGGCTGTGGAGACATCTGACCGCCTCTTGCATGGACAGCTCCAGCTGTCGGGCAGCATAAGGAAAGGGTGTGGAGATTAATTCAATGGCGTTTACTGAGTAAAGCCGTACTAAATAGATATAGTATAACCCACTAATTCTAAGCCAATTTAAGATCACTGAAATGTAATTCATCAATTAGGAAGTGCTTATTATTTTATTTTTTAATTGAACATGAAATTTACTTCCAAATTCCACTGGAAAAGTCACGTTTTCCATCCTTGGTGATGTTTTTAGCTTGCTACACCCGAAGCATAAAAACAGAGACCCAAATCATAAGCCATCTTATCAGTTGATCACTGCTCAACTGACGGTTGGCTTTTGCTGCCAGTATCTCAGCACGTCTATTTGAATACAGTCGTACACTGTATAGACTGGCTTGTCCCACTCACGTTCTGAGGGTCGTCAGCAGCTGACATGGCATTATTTACACACAGGGCCTCCAGAAATGTCTGTTTCAGGACGATGTAGCGGAACCTAGACAAGCCAGGCAAGATCACAAGACACATTTAGAACATTCAGTAAAAACATTTTTTTTTTAAAGAAGTGCCAAAATTTAAAATTTGTATTTCTTCATCTGTAATTAAACTAAATGGGTTGACTGTACAAAGATAACATCTAATTTCACCTCTCGGTCTCGACACCTCACTCTTGACTGGCTAATCAAATCTCTGAAGAGTTAACCTGTGACCTGTGTGTCTGACAAAGCTGAACGATAAATTATGCCTATGCTGTCTCACTATGTGTCTTTGCTATAAAGGATCTCAGTTGAAATGTGTGAGGGACACTGAATTGATCTGAGAGTTACAGGGTTGTGATAGAGCTGATATAATTAAAGATGGACTTTGTGATAACTAACTCTGACTTGTGTGTGGTTTGCTCTCATGATTTGGTAAGAAGAGGAAAATACCACGACAAGAGTTGACCTGTGACCTGTGTGTCTGGCAAGAGTTGACCTGTGACCTGTGACCTGTGTGTCTGGCAAGAGTTGACCTGTGACCTGTGTGTCTGGCAAGAGTTGACCTGTGACCTGTGACCTGTGTGTCTGGCAAGAGTTAACCTGTGACCTGTGTGTCTGGCAAGAGTTGACCTGTGACCTGTGTGTCTGGCAAGAGTTAACCTGTGACCTGTGACCTGTGTGTCTGGCAAGAGTTGACCTGAGATCTGTGTGTCTGGCAAGAGTTGACCTGTGACCTGTGTGTCTGGCAAGAGTTAAGATTCACATTTGGGTGGAAGACATTGGGTCAAATAAGCATTAAAAAAAAAAAAAAGGTTCTCTCACCTCTTTTTGTCAAACGTTTCCATGCCTTCTAAAGGCTGAATGAATTGTAGGACCTCTTCCCATTGGCCATCTAGAATCAGCTGCCTGTGGCACAACATGGGAATAGCTATCAGGGCACAGAGTTAACCTTGTCCATTAAACAAAAACCAGATTTAAAAAAATGTTTTTTTAGTTCAGATCATTTCACTCCGTTTTGGGTTGTTTTCTTCCGTGTAGTGAACAAGACCCTGTTTGACCTTCATCCATTCACCTTGTACCTTCTGGTAGCAGAGTGGTGGCTAGTAACATGATCTGAGTTGTTAGTTACAGCGGTTTTATGAAAAACTGTACAGTTCCCCTTGAATGCTGTTAGTATTTTTGTGTAGTATTGCAACAGAGCATCCTAATTTGTTAGTATTTGTGTGTACTACTGCAACAGAGCATCCTAATTTGTTAGTACTTGTGTGTACTACTGCAACAGAGCATCCTAATTTGTTAGTACTTGTGTGTACTACTGCAACAGAGCATCCTAATTTGTTAGTATTTGTGTGTACTACTGCAACAGAGCATCCTAATTTGTTAGTATTTGTGTGTAGTACTGCAACAGAGCATCCTAATTTGTTAGTACTTGTGTGTACTACTGCAACAGAGCATCCTAATTTGTTAGTATTTGTGTGTACTACTGCAACAGAGCATCCTAATTTGTTAGTATTTGTGTGTACTGCTGCAACAGAGCATCCTAATTTGTTAGTATTTGTGTGTAGTACTGCAACAGAGCATCCTAATTTGTTAGTACTTGTGTGTACTACTGCAACAGAGCATCCTAATTTGTTAGTACTTGTGTGTACTACTGCAACAGAGCATCCTAATTTGTTAGTATTTGTGTGTACTACTGCAACAGAGCATCCTAATTTGTTAGTATTTGTGTGTACTACTGCAACAGAGCATCCTAATTTGTTAGTACTTGTGTGTACTACTGCAACAGAGCATCCTAATTTGTTAGTATTTGTGTGTAGTACTGCAACAGAGCATCCTAATTTGTTAGTACTTGTGTGTACTACTGCAACAGAGCATCCTAATTTGTTAGTATTTGTGTGTACTACTGCAACAGAGCATCTTAATTTGTTAGTATTTGTGTGTACTACTGCAACAGAGCATCCTAATTTGTTAGTATTTGTGTGTACTACTGCAACAGAGCATCCTAATTTGTTAGTATTTGTGTGTACTACTGCAACAGAGCATCCTAATTTGTTAGTATTTGTGTGTACTACTGCAACAGAGCATCCTAATTTGTTAGTATTTGTGTGTACTACTGCAACAGAGCATCCTAATTTGTTAGTATTTGTGTGTACTACTGCAACAGAGCATCCTGATTGGTTAGTACTTGTGTGTACTACTGCAACAGAGCATCCTAATTTGTTAGTATTTGTGTGTACTACTGCAACAGAGCATCCTAATTTGTTAGTATTTGTGTGTACTGCTGCAACAGAGCATCCTAATTTGTTAGTATTTGTGTGTAGTACTGCAACAGAGCATCCTAATTTGTTAGTACTTGTGTGTACTACTGCAACAGAGCATCCTAATTTGTTAGTACTTGTGTGTACTACTGCAACAGAGCATCCTAATTTGTTAGTATTTGTGTGTACTACTGCAACAGAGCATCCTAATTTGTTAGTATTTGTGTGTACTACTGCAACAGAGCATCCTAATTTGTTAGTACTTGTGTGTACTACTGCAACAGAGCATCCTAATTTGTTAGTATTTGTGTGTAGTACTGCAACAGAGCATCCTAATTTGTTAGTACTTGTGTGTACTACTGCAACAGAGCATCCTAATTTGTTAGTATTTGTGTGTACTACTGCAACAGAGCATCTTAATTTGTTAGTATTTGTGTGTACTACTGCAACAGAGAATCCTAATTTGTTAGTATTTGTGTGTACTACTGCAACAGAGCATCCTAATTTGTTAGTATTTGTGTGTACTACTGCAACAGAGCATCCTAATTTGTTAGTACTTGTGTGTACTACTGCAACAGAGCATCCTAATTTGTTAGTACTTGTGTGTACTACTGCAACAGAGCATCCTAATTTGTTAGTACTTGTGTGTACTACTGCAACAGAGCATCCTAATTTGTTAGTATTTGTGTGTACTACTGCAAGAGAGCATCCTAATTTGTTAGTATTTGTGTGTACTACTGCAACAGAGCATCCTAATTTGTTAGTATTTGTGTGTACTACTGCAACAGAGCATCCTAATTTGTTAGTATTTGTGTGTACTACTGCAACAGAGCATCCTAATTTGTTAGTATTTGTGTGTACTACTGCAACAGAGCATCCTAATTTGTTAGTATTTGTGTGTACTACTGCAACAGAGCATCCTAATTTGTTAGTATTTGTGTGTACTACTGCAACAGAGCATCCTAATTTGTTAGTATTTGTGTGTACTACTGCAACAGAGCATCCTGATTGGTTAGTATTTGTGTGTACTACTGCAACAGAGCATCCTAATTGGTTAGTATTTGTGTGTAGTACTGCAACAGAGCATCCTGATTGGATAGTATTTGTGTGTAGTACTGCAACAGAGCATCCTGATTGGATAGTATTTGTGTGTAGTACTGCAACAGAGCATCCTAATTGGTTAGTAGTTGTGTGTAGTACTGCAACAGAGCATCCTAATTGGTTAGTAGTTGTGTATACTACTGCAACAGAGCATCCTAATTGGTTAGTAGTTGTGTGTAGTACTGCAACAGAGCATCCTAATTGGTTAGTATTTGTGTGTAGTACTGCAACAGAGCATCCTGATTGGATAAGCCCGATGGAAAACAAAGAGGGGTAAACAACGACTTTGAAAATTGTATTATAGTGAAACGTTTATGTAATCAGCCACTTACTGACGCTAAATTAAATAATGTCCCGAGGGGGATCTTTAGATTGAGTCTCTGGTGAAGGTCACGGAGTACTGTACAAGGTGCAGTGCAGCATGAAATAAGATTTGTGCAAAAAAAAACGGGAATGAAACGCAGGACCTCACATACGCCAAAACTATCGGTGTACTTAAAAAGGGACATTTCATTTCAAAAATGCTGTTTTCAGTATTTAAAATGTTGTCTCATATCAAGATGAGTCCACATCCCATGCCAGCAGTTCGTGTAGATTCAGCTCTATGCCTCAGCCTCAAATTTATAGAAAAGATAAGCACTGCAAATCTGGAGATAATATGGTGCTTAACTTTTCCATTCATTTTTGGATAGCTGAATCTACAAAACAGATTGTCTGGGACATGGACTTGTTTACAGAGTCGTGGAGCGTGATTATTATTTTATTTAACTAGGCAGTTTCAGTTAAGAACAAATTCTTATTTACAATGATAGCCTACCACCGGCCAGACCCTCCCCTAACCCGGATGGCGCTGGGCCAATTGTGATACAGCCCCGGATCGAACAAGGGTCTGTAGTGACGCCTCTAGCACTAACATGCAGTGCCTTAGACCGCTGTGTATCAGAACTGGGCTGGAGGAAAAACCTGCACACAGGGATTGAAGAGCGCTGCTTTAAAAAGAGTCCTAACGGGGAGGTCTTTCTGAAGAGTCTTCTTCCTGATGGAGGCATGCCTAGCTGGGTGTTATTCCCATACAGACTGCAGAATGACGCCGTGTTTGTAGCAGACAAAAAAATAGAGCCGCACACTCTAGGAGCAGATGCAAAAATGTAATGCTGTTCTTTGCTCCCTTCGGTCTCAACGTAGACTTTGACCTGAAGCCATTCTTGTGATTATTGTGACTTTGCCATTGTAATTGTTTGTAAACTTGTGTAGTTAAATGAATCTATGATCGTATGCTATCCATTTGTTGTTTGTATGCTGTTCTTTGTATGACATTTTAATATTTGATAATTAACCAATGATATTAGGCCACTCTTGGCCATGATTACAGACACCTGTGTCTTTTGACACTATATAAACGAGTCATCCCGCAGTGTTTGTGATTATACCCTGATGAAGACAGCTTGGCTGTCGAAACGTTGGTATTACATTTTTGCATCTGAGCTCCTAGAGTGTGCGGCTCTCTTTTATTTTCAAGTTTCTACTCCTCTAGCCAGCACCTCGTCTAAACAGGTGTTCTACTCCGCTAGCCAGCACCTCGTCTAAATAGGTGTTCTACTCCGCTAGCCAGCACCTCGTCTTAATAGGTGTTCTACTCCGCTAGCCAGCACCTCGTCTTAATAGGTGTTCTACTCCGCTAGCCAGCACCTCGTCTAAATAGGTGTTCTACTCCGCTAGCCAGCACCTCGTCTTAATAGGTGTTCTACTCCGCTAGCCAGCACCTCGTCTTAATAGGTGTTCTACTCCGCTAGCCAGCACCTCGTCTGAATAGGTGTGCGTTTCTTTTTCTTCTAGATCGTAGCAGACTAAAAGCCATGCTAGTACCTGAGGAAGAGCATGTCGTCAGAGTAAAGGCCATTAATGACGCCGCTCTCCTTCTCCAGAGACAGCATGCTGATGTGAAGCTTCCTGGAGTTGAGGAAGTCCAGCATCAGCTTGATCACCTCCACCTCTTTGATGTTAATGGTCTCCTCCGCTGTCATGGCGACAGTCTGTCAGGACCGGTAGAGAGAGAGAGACAATCTGTCAGGACAGGTAATGAGAGAGACAGTCTGTCAGGACAGGTGGAGAGAGAGACAATCTGTCAGGACAGGTAATGAGAGAGACAATCTGTCAGGACAGGTAATGAGACTATCTACCTGTCAGGAAAAACATTTTAAATTTAGGGCAGCTGTTCCAATGTATTCCCATGAAAAAATACACGTGATCGTGTCTCAATGTATTAAATATTTTTTTAATTTAAATACAATTTATATTTTAGGCTTAGTTAGTTAAGGTCAATTTACAGTTCATTTACAGTGTACAAATGATTATAGCGCTGTACCTGCCCCCTCCCTCACACCATCTGCTCCGACATAAATCATTCTGCCAGCCAGTGTTGCCAAGGGCTACCTTGAAAACAATGTCGCAGGTGAAAATGTATTGTCGCGGGTGTTGTGTTTTTGGGCCAATTCTAAACTGCACTGCGGCCACCGTGGCATTTCTCTTAGAAACGTATATATTTAACTGTGACCCGCTGCTGCTGACTATCAGGCAGTGAGCAGGCTGTTACGGAGTGAGTGAATGGTGGCGAAGAGGAGGGCTGGAGGGGTGTGTGTGTGTGTGTGAGTTGAGAGCACTGGTCTAGAGATGCTGCAGCAAGAGGCCGCTGAGTCAGGGAGACCGAGCAGGACAAATATGTGACACATTTTTATCAGTTGTAGGTACACTGAACAAAAATATAAAAATGCAGCATGTAAAGGTGTTGGGTCCCATGTTTCTAGAGTTGAAATAAAAGTTCCCAGAAATGTTCCATATGCACAAAAAGCTTATTTCTCTCAAATGTTAGCCACAAATTTGTTTACATCACGGTTAGTGAGCATTTCTCCTTTGTATTGCCAAGATAATCCATCCACCTGACAGGTGTGGCATATCAAGAACCTGATTAAACAGCATGATCATTACACAGGTGCACCTTGCGCTGGGGACAATAAAAGGACACTCTAAAATGTGTAGTTTTTTTGTCACACACACAATGTCACAGATGTCTCAAGTTTTGAAGGAACGTGAAATTGGCATGCTCGACCAGAGCTGTTACCAGAGAATTGAATGTTAATTTCTCTACCCTAAGCCGCCTCCAAAGTAGTTTTAAAGAATTTGGCAGTACAGCCAACCTGCCTCACAACCGCAGACCACGTGTATGGCATCGTGCGGGGCTACTGGTTTGCTTTGCCCCATTGCTGTGGTGGGGTTATAATGGGGCAGGCATAAGCCACAGACACAATTGCATTTTAATTGATAGCAATTTGAATGCACAGAGATACCATGACGAGATCCTGAGGCCCATTGTGAGGCCCTTTTTTTTTTTAAAGGTATCTGTAATCAACAGATGCATATCTGTAATCCCAGTCATATGAAATCCATAGATTAGGGCCTAATTAATTCATTTCAATTGACTGATTTCCTTATATGAACTGTAACTCAGTAAAATCTTTTGAAATTGTTGCACTTATATTTTTGTTCAGTATGGATTGGTCATTATGGAGACACCATTTTTCTATAAAACATAGTAACGCAATAGAGCTGATAAAAACGGCGACAAAGCATTGGAAAACGACTTTAGGCGCACTAGAGCTCTTTAGATAAATTAGCTCAAAAAGGTGGTTTAAAGTAAACTGCATTCTAATGTCGACTTCTCTAACGGATAACAGTATCAAGCGAAGGGTTTTACTCTTGCTCAGTTCTAGGGTCTGGAGCGCTGCACCAGTGGAATTAAAAAAATTGAAGTTATGGAACTCCCTCGCGGTCTTGCATTATGGGGGGAAAGTCCACAATGAAAATGACATTAAAATGTGTCGAAAGACAAGCTACATTTGCATCTGTTGGCAAACGGATTGAATAAATAGCCTGTAACTCCGTTTGACTTTGTTGTAGCCTTGCGTTATTATGCAATTATTCATGGCCATGTTAAATTAATTACATTGGAAGTTATGAATTATGATTATAGATCTATCGCAAATGTATCATTGTCCATATTTTAATGTCAGTTTTATTGTGGACTTTTCCCTGAAATTAGATGTCCTATCAGGGACTATAGGCTTCCTGCATCTAGCTCAGCAAACCATGGCAAAGTTGAATTGCAATTATAAACCCAGATTTTAGTCCGTAATCTATCCGTATTGAAATAACAAGTAAATCTCGCAAATAATCCATTTATAACTGTTTCGTAGTCTTAACATAATAATACCCATAATAATGGTACAATTACCCGAAAATCACCAAACATTAATTTATTGAAGTTCGTCCAAGTGTTTCTTGCTCAGAGATTTCAAGATCCTCTGTCCAACTTTTATCACTCAAACTCTGCTGTCGGATTGACCTATAGTTATGCACATGCGCAAACTGGATTTATTTCACGCAATAAGGCACAAGGTGGGTGTGGTATATGGCCATTATACCACGGCTAAGGGCTGTTCTTATGCACAACGCAACGCTGAGTGCCTGGATACAGCCCTTAGCTGTGGTATATTGGTCATATACCACACACTCCGAGGTACCTTATTGCTTTTAAAAACGGATTACCAACGTAATTAAAGCAGTAAAAATAAACGTCACACCTGTAGTATACGGTCTGATATACCACAGCTATCAGCCAATCAGCATTCAGGGCTCGAACCACCCAGTTTCAAAATCATTTTTTGGGGCAAGTTTTAAGGCCTTGTGGGCGGGTTTTCAGAGGTCATTGGGCAAAACTTTTTGCTAGACCTAGTAACCATGCACAATAGTTTCCTACCTCTTAGAAGGTTTCTTCCTAATAGACCTACAGACATCTTGGGGGAGCTTCTTACCACCGTTCGTTAGTAAGCCTGGACTTGTACTTTCCTTTGTGATGTGTTTTAAATTGCACTTTGGGAAACGTGGTACCAGTATTACCAATAGAATGTGATTGATGAAAAACAAGCATAGGTGTGTGTGTGAATAAACTCAAGAGGATTGTCAGGGGGAAAGATTAAGATGTCAAGGGCATGCAAAATTATGAACCAAAAACTGTAAAAGATATGGCCTAGTACCAGGTCTACATTCAATGCTGTGGTAAGGAGAACTACATTCTGCAACACCTAGTTATTAAAAGGCCTACCATCGGAGTACACGTTGTAAACACGGGTACATCATCCTTTCTCTACCTCCCATGTTTACACCATATTATCTGAAATCAGTGTCACCGGCCAAAAGCGGTCTGTTGATTCATTTGCATTGCAAACATCTACTGTGGGCTACACATGACGGCTGGTTGAGTAGCTAAACAACTTACCTTATGTGTGCTACCGGACTTGTCGCTGGCATAGACATTAGCACTGCGCACGTACAATGATTATTATAGCCGAGTAGGCTAGCACCAGGAACAAGTGACAGATAGCCTACTAAATAACCTTGCTAGATAATAGAATGCATCACGTTTATAGAGCCGGTTAGCAAAGCATGTATTGATTGAGCTGCAGGAATAAAACACACTATCAACCACCAACAGCCGCCACCCAAAAACAAATGCAACCTTCTCACCTGCTTATCCCTACAAATAACGGCACATAAATTGCGAATGTAATCCGCAGGTTCGCCAGCAGATGAGCACGTTTACAATGTATTTTAGCAAGGATATTTTATACAAATCTGTTTGTTTTTTCTCTCGCTTTCCCACCGTATTTCTAGTAGCCTATACACAACCTCCGGTTGCCAAGTGCACAGCAGCAAGCCACCAATCAACCGGAAGATATGCTGCGGTTTCACACCTACGACGGCGCATCCCGCGGTCCGCTCAACAACTTTCAGCTCGATCACAGCCAGCTCACGCAATTCATATATATTGTCACTTAGTCCCTTAATAACGGCATTGCAACTGTTTACATCCCTGGCAATTGCTTTCCCAGACATAATCTAGCATGTTCCAGCCGTTAGATGCAGTGGAATAGAGGAAGACAATGGCAGGGAAGGGCATAACATCCCTTGGCAATTGGAAGGTGTGCCGTTTGTGGAACGAATATTTCTTAAGATTGACAAAATGCACAATTGCATAAGAAAGTACGTATAGACCTAATCATAAAGCCTCAATTTGATCGATTTTCTGATCGTACATTTATAACCTAAAGCCATTGTGTGTATATATATATATTTAAGTCCCATTGGGTAAAATAAGGGTTGATTTTGGAGTTATATAGTACATTTATAACCTAAAGCCATTGTATATATATATATATATATATATATATATATATATATATATATATATATATATATATATATATATATATATATTTAAGTCCCATTGGGTAAAATAAGGGTTGATTTTGGAGTTATTGCAGTATGCATTGGGGGATATCACCTAGCAATATATCACCTATTTCCACTGCACAAAGCATTATAATTAAAGCAATCCTCAAGAGAATTGCCTTGAACAATACTGAGGGAGCAAAGCAGGAGACAATCAGTGACCTTAGTTTCTTATGACTGGTTATTACGGTTGCAAAATCGTGGTAACTTTCCCCAAATTCCTGGTAACTTTCCCCAAATTCCTAGGTTTTCCAGAAACCCAGGTTGGAGGATACTGGATTTCCTACATATTCCATTCTAAAACTCTGGAATTTTCCAAAAGGGATTTCCAGAAAACCTGGGAAATTTTCAACCCTGATTATCCAGGCAGACTATTTACATGACAATTGAGGAACGAACACTTTGAGGACACGCTTCATTTTATTCAATGCAAAAGAGAAACAAACCCCCACCTACAAAGTTCAGCAGTAGGTTGAATGAGAGCACAGCGTCTGATAAACAACATGGAAGCAGTTCTTTGTCAGGAGGGATGGACAGATGAACTTACGGCAGCCCTGCACAATGTCCACTTATACCCATTTAAACAATTACATAGCCATTAATCTTGACCTTAAACAGTCAAATACCACAACAGTGGTCCCACTGTAACATCCCTTTCTACAGAATTCCTGGAACTTCATAAAAACGTGATAATAAATAAATAAATAAGTTCCTGGAACGTCAGAAAAACGTGGTAATAATAATCGTTACATTTCCAGAGACATATGCAACTCGTCTTTTGGTAATTCCTTAAATATATCCCTGTGAAAACCAAAACACCAATGTGTGTGTGTATAGTATTTGTCGTCAGATATTTTCATCCCCAACCTTCCTTTGTTGAAGTTGTTGCTCGAGGAGGCTCCTTTCGAGTAGTTTTAAAGACGAAAAGGAAAGTGTTGAAGACTCTACCCGTATGTACTAACAAAGTCTGTCACATTCTGCCTACACGGGTCTCTAAAAAAAGTACTTTATCAAAAGTACTTTATCTTACCAGAGTATGTTTATCGAAGAGAAGAAGTGTGGCATCTACCACAAATTTAAAAAAATGAAAAGGACATATTTGGATTTTTCTATTCATGATGAATGTGCAAAATAATAAATAAGCCGTATCCTAATGTCACCGTAGCCTGGTGTCAAGCAGTATCCTAATGTCACCGTAGCCTGGTGTCAAGCAGTATCCTAATGTCACCGTAGCCTGGTGTCAAGCAGTATCCCAATGTCACTGTAGCCTGGTGTCAAGCAGTATCCTAATGTCACCGTAGCCTGGTGTCAAGCAGTATACTAATGTCACCGTAGCCTGGTGTCAAGCAGTATCCTAATGTCACCGTAGCCTGGTGTCAAGCAGTATACTAATGTCACCGTAGCCTGGTGTCAATCAGTATCCTAATGTCACCGTAGCCTGGTGTCAAGCAGTATCCTAATGTCACCGTAGCCTGGTGTCAAGCAGTATCCTAATGTCACCGTAGCCTGGTGTCAAGCAGTATCCTAATGTCATCGAAGCCTGGTGTCAAGCAGTATCATAATGTCCCCGTAGCCTGGTGTCAAGCAGTATCCGAAGGTTACCGTAGCCTGGTGTCAAGCAGTATCCTAATGTCATCGAAGCCTGGTGTCAAGCAGTATCCTAATGTCCCCGTAGCCTGGTGTCAAGCAGTATCCTAATGTCATCGAAGCCTGGTGTCAAGCAGTATCCTAATGTCCCCGTAGCCTGGTGTCAAGCAGTATCCGAAGGTTACCGTAGCCTGGTGTCAAGCAGTATCCGAAGGTTACCGTAGCCTGGTGTCAAGCAGTATCCGAAGGTTACCGTAGCCTGGTGTCAAGCAGTATCCGAAGGTTACCGTAGCCTGGTGTCAAGCAGTATCCTCATGTCACCGTAGCCTGGTGTCAAGCAGTATCCTAATGTCATCGAAGCCTGGTGTGATCGAAGCCCGGTGTGATCGAAGCCCGGTGTGATCGAAGCCTGGTGTGATAAGTCATTTGACATTGAGAATTTTAAAAGGAGAGGATTCTGAAAATGTTTGAGGTCTACTAATCAACTGAAACAGAATTAACAATAACTACTGTTTATCAGCCATTCCATTTTCAAAGTACACAATCTAAATCGCAATCCTTTAAAACAATGTTCTATATAATGGATTTATGGCCACAATTTGTAATACTAAATCTAAACGCATTTTCAAATGGTCCAAATCATTACGGACAGACCTATCTGATATTTCACCAAATCTGGGTCCATTTTTGTGACAATTGAAAGGAGATAACATAGATTAGAGTTTATTTTTGGTTCACAAACCTGCTCTGAACCCACAGCATTAAGGAAGTTCAGTCTGGTTTAACACTATAAGAGGAGGAATAAGCTAAAAAACATAGATATAAATAGACTTGGCGTAGTTGTGGAATACTATATCGGACTTATAGATGATTTGTGAGGATAACGCTAGCTGTATGCTTGCTGCAAGGTATTTGACTTTTTTGCCCTCAATCTTGTGTACAGCTTTATGCAGACGTATGTTGCATTTGAACCCGAAAACATGGGAAAAAATCCTCTAAGGTATAGTTTTACTATCAGCTTATTGCACTGACATACAAAAAAGAAAGAAAGAAAACAAGCGTAAGGCCACACCATTTGAACAGATGAGTAACATTCAGTGCTTCAGTGTCCCAGATAAAACATTGTAGGTACCCTTCTCCTTTTTGTGTCTACTTGGGCAAAAAAAACACAAAAAAAACCACACGCGTGCTGTAATAAAATGACTCGAAATCAGACAAATCTCTTACACTAAACAGATCAGTGACATTCATTTACACATATTAAATAGTGTTTTCACATTCCAGTTGTGCATTTCTTTAACCGAGTCGAGTCCCCGTGTCCAGTTTGGAATTTCAAAAGGAAAATGGACAGGAATGAAGAAAGAGAGAGCGAGAGCGAGAGAGAGAGAGAGAGAGAGAGAGAGAGAGAGAGAATAAAGTACAAGAAGTATGCCTTCAATTAACTGGCATTGCAGGTGCTGAATCCTCATGGAAATGTACAGTGAAGTGCAAATTGAATGTGGACTGTTCAATTTGAAGGGAAATGGCTGGGAGTATACGGTAAGTTCCATTAGGACTTGGCAGGTAACACTTTCTTGGGGGTGGCTGGTTTCCTGGTTTGCCATAGGTGGCCGTGGATCGTGATGGCATCCACACTCGCCGACATGGTCTTGGCGGGAATCTGGCTGAACTGCTTCCTGTCCGAGTTGTACTTGTAGAGGCCCTCGATCATCTTGCTCATAATACTCTTGGGCCCGATGCCCGTCAACTTGGTGGCCTCGTCCGTTTCGGGGCTGTATACGTACAGGGAGCGGAACTGGCAACCCCCGTCCCTGAACAACACCAGGAAGTTGTTGGCTTCCGATTTCTCCATTTCCTGCAAAAGCGAAGCAAATAAATGATCATCATCATACAAGACAACAGACGTGTCGTGATGATTTTCATTGTGACCTCTTGCTGCTTTTTAAAAAAAATACAGTGACTTCTGGAGGTAAAAATGTCAGTTTTGAATATGAACACTAATCTGCATATTCTTAGTAAATAATCTATTATAATTTGCCATTTAGCAGACTTTTATCCAAAGCAACTTAAAGTCATGTAAATATCACCATGATCAAATGAAAACCATTCATCTGAGAAGTTACTTTATTGTATTGATGAGCTGTACATTAAGATGACCAACACTGTAGAAATAGAATGACCAGATTACCTCCACAATCTTGTTCTTCTGACCTTCGTTGACCTTGCCCGCCAGGCAGCAGTGGGCTAGCGCGTTCTGGATTATATGCTTGTTCGATTTGGCACTCGGCTCCTTGTACAGTTTGGGCCCTGTGCACACCAAGGGGGAAAAAGATGATCAATCGTCATAGCAACCACTCTACCAAGGGCCTCGGAGGTTGTGCCAGCAGTTTGTCAGTAAATCATTTATAGGCGTCATCTTAACATCCTTCATCATGGAATCTCAAGACCAAGTGCCTTCTACGCTATCATCATCCTCTTCTTGATCATTTCAGACTGACATTTTGCTGAGTTAATTTCACTCTGTTTTTGCTTGTCTCAAGTCAAAATCAATAATTAATGCACAACAATCATGGCATATATGCACGTTAGATTCAACATGTTACTCAACCAAATGTGCAGAGTAGGGGTTCGCAAAATTCCAGTAACTTTCCCAAAATGCACTGGTTTCTCAGAAATTCCAGTAACTTTCCCAAAATGCACTGGTTTCTCAGAAATTCCGGATGGAAGATTCCTGGAATCGAGAGAGAATAAGCAGAACATCTGGGAATCCGCCAACCTGGAATTCTGGAAACCCAGGGTGTTTTGTTTAAGTTATCAGAATGCTCCTACCCTAGTGCAGAGTGACAAAAACATAACTCAAGCTGTTAGTGGTATTCTAATTTCAAATATGAAAATATGATTGCAATTTGAAATGATGAATTGGACACAAAATCAAAAGTCATAAACAGCATGAAGTGTCCCGCTGTATTTCAGAACTTCACAGAGATAATCAAGATAAATTATAACACAGATAATAAATGTGTCTTAGTGGCGATGTGGTGACCACCCACCGGTGTACTCGGTGTTTGACTTCACAGATGAGGCAGTGGAGCCATTCTCCCAATCGTCCTCCCCAGTCCGGCTCCCAGATCGACAAGGGGACAGAAAACCATCTGCAGAATCAGGCCTGACACACACACACACACACACACACACACACACACACACACACACACAGTTACTTAGGTCACCTCTCTCCAAGGGCTGTTACCTCATATGTAGAGTATAGCCTCTTTAAGAGCTTCAGTACAGGCTATTTGTGTGCAAAGTACAAACGGTGTTTACCCTAAAAATGTGATAATTTTGACATGGATGGGCTTTGGCCAGTACTGTTCTTTGTATATCAAGTACAAGCGTTCTCAAGAGCTCTACACAGTCTAAGCAAACGGAGCCGTTGGAGGTCCAGCCGCACAAAATACACGCGACTCCGTTTTCTTAGACGTCAAACAACTGTGAAGCAATGTGATGAAATCAAGTCCTCTAACGGGGACAGTTACTACAAACACCTATATCTCAACCAGCACATCTGGTTGAGACAGACTTAGCATGGGGAAGAGGTGACGGTCTGTTAGTGAATGCAGCACGTGGAATATAGGCAGGGATATTTCCTGTTTTGTGTAGAGAGGGGAAAAAAGGCATTAAAGCAGGGGTTGATGGTGAGATCTGACAAGGTCACAGTGAAGGGTTTTGGTGGAACCATGAGGCATCACATGGTTCACGTTCATTAGGCACCAAACGGATGAAAACATTGCAAACGTGCTCCTTTGCATGCCCTAATGAACATAGCCCTGTACTTGGTATTGGCCCAGTGTCTTAAGACTTGCCATTAGAACTCACGTTCTTACATTTACATTTTAGTCATTTAGTCAACTCTTATCCAGAGCCACTAAACAGTAGTGAGTCATACTGGTCCCCCCCCCCCCCCCCCCCCCCCCGTGGGAATCAAACCCACAACCCTAGCATTGCAAGTGCCATGCTCTACCAACTGAGCTACACATCTACAGAAGCTGGGAGAGTGAGGTGGCTTCAGGTTTAAACTACTACACAGGAACTAACCTTCTCCTTCTCAGTTTAGGAGAGCTCAGTAAGAAGCACAGACTGCCAGAGTGTAAGCTGGCACTTCTGACAGTTCCAGAACATTAGGAGGTCAAAGAGAGAGTACGTAAGAAAGAGAGGGTAGGTAAGAAAAGAGAGGGTAGGTAAAGAAAGAGGGTAGGTAAGAAAAGAGAGGGTAGGTAAAGAAAGAGAGGGTAGGTAAGAAAGAGAGGGTAGGTAAGAAAGATGGTGGGTAAGAAAGAGGGGGTAGGTAAGAAAGAGAGGGTAGGTAAAGAAAGAGAGGGTAGGTAAAGAAAGAGAGGGTAGGTAAAGAAAGAGAGGGTAGGTAAAGAAAGAGAGGGTAGGTAAGAAAGAGAGGGTAGGTAAAGAAAGAGGGGGTAGGTAAGAAAGAGAGGGTAGGTAAGAAAGAGAGGGTAGGTAAGAAAGAGAGAGTAGGTGAGAAAGAGGGTAGGTAAGAAAGAGGGTAGGTAAGACAGAGAGGGTAGGTAAGAAAGAGAGGGTAGGTAAGAAAGAGAGGGTAGGTAAGAAATAGAGGGTAGGTAAGAAAGAGAGAGTAGGTGAGAAAGAGGGTAGGTAAGAAAGAGGGTAGGTAAGACAGAGAGGGTAGGTAAGAAAGAGAGGGTATGTAAGAAAGAGAGGGTAGGTAAAGAAAAGAAGAGTGCAGAGAATATAGAACGTGTTAGCTGAGTTAAAAGCTGTTGGTGGGAGAAAGGGGTTAACAAAATAGGTCAGAAGTGATACTCAAGTTCAATGAAACAGTGCCAATAGTGTAATTTTAGGACGAATCCTAATTTCCACTTAAGTCAAATTGAATGTGGAAGTTAGGATTCACCACTTAAGAGTAGAATAAATGTTAAGATGAAATGCAAGTACGCCTACTTATGCATCTTTTTTTATATACTGTAAACAGAAAGGTGTCTGACCTTGGTGTTCTCTTCTCAGATTGCACAGTGTCGCTGTCCCCCAGGTTGAGAGAGGCCAGACACAAGCTGTCCCCCAGGTTGAGAGAGGCCAGAGACAAGCTGGGCACTGAAAAAACACGAGGTTGTGAAACCTAGATGTGAAACACAAGTTTGGCCAAAGACTGGACCACACAGTTACACCACGATCACAGACGCCGCCCACCTTGTCACGACTAGCTGCAGCATCATCTGATGTGCGCAAACTAAAACACACCTCCAGTATGGCTCATTCAATTTGACAATAATTTGATTTGGAGTTCACGTTCATAGTTAAAAACTGACATTGGTTGCCTAGGAACCCACCCAGAGTCCCACATAGCATAATGAAGTGTCTTTGCCAGACTACCAGAGATCGATTCATGCAACACATTACAAGCTCAAATGAGTCAAATTGGTTTGGCAAAGCAGTTAAGAAATCCGTCAGGGTTAACTACTGCATTTAAAATAAGATGCTTTCACAAGGAAGCAATGCAAATGGTTAGTAGCACGAGTAGATGGCATGCAGATCTCTACTGCAACTAGAACCGTCTCTGGTCTGCCATAAGAAGCCATGCTGAGCTGCAGAGAAACAGTGTTTTATCACGGGAGGCACTGAGCTGCATAGAAAGCGTTTTATCACAGGTGGCATGCTCAGGCACAATCGCCACGCCAACACAACACCACCATTGACTCCTGACTCTTGAGAGAGGTCGTCTCCACAGTTACCTGCTGCCCTGGCCGGGGATCTGGAGTCCATGCTGTCCCGGTGGATGGACCTGGGCCGGGCTCTCCTATGCTTGGCGCCGGACGGCCGCTGCGGCTTCATCACCGTGTCCATGTCCTCCATGAGCTTGAGCTGCTTCCTCCTCAGGTACTCCTGCTTGATTAACTCCCGGCGACTTTTCTCATCTTCCTTCCTCGCGTGCTCTTCCTCCGCTTTCACTCTGCGAGGGAAGAGGAAGGGTCGTTTATGAGCGTCAATAGAAGACCGTAGATTTTACTAGATGAAGAACAGCTAAATCTATGACGAGACGTAATCGTACATAAACTATGGGATGTAATTGTTCATAGTATGAGACCAAACAATCACAATCCATTACATCACCATTTGATGTACTTTGACCAATACAATTGGATTAATTAACATCTAAAAGGCATGATACAATGTGTGACAGGCTTTTAAAACAACTTTTTTTTTTTTTTTTTTAAACTTTCCTCTACAATCAAGTGGGAGTGTCTGGACGTGGGTTTGCATATATGTATGAGAGCACGCGTGAGGTGGAATGGAATACATAGTATGCACCGTGACTCCTCCTTCTTCCGCTCTAGCTCCGCCTCCTGCTGCAGCTTCTTCTGCTGCGTTTCCTTGTCCCTCTTCAGCCTCTTCTCCAGGAGAGCAGCTCTCTTCTGAGCCATGTTGTCTTCCCCGTTCCCATCACCCTGTGGGCAGAGACACACACAGTCAGTTACAGCCAGGAACCCACTACAGGGTCGCAATTCAGAAAACTTGTATGTAGAACAAACATGACATGTAGAAATAAGGAATCACATTGGCTCTATTCATGGATTTTCTATCTGCTACGTAGGACACAGTGTGGCTACTGAACGTAGTCCAGGAATTCCCTGGCTAATGTGAGCTGTTGTTTTGTTTTTTCTGGTACATTTAAAGGAGCAGTTTCACAGACCAAGATTATACAGTACCTATTCCTCTGGACTGAAAATCCCTTTAAGTGGAGACTCCCCTGAACATGCTAGCACTGTCAATGGAGACTTTTAATTGATCTGCTGCTCTTTAATTATTTGTTATTCTTATCTCTTACTTGTTTTTTGTGTGGGGGGGGGGGGTATCTTAACCAACACTGGTTGTTGGGCTTGTAAAGTAAGCATTTCACTGTATTCGGCAGAATAACAAATACAATTTGATTTGATTGAGCATGGTTTTTAGTCTAAGAGTCTGAGCAATGGCCCCTTGCTGAGTGTATTAAAGCAATTTTACAACTAAACTGTGAACGGTCTCTAATCGCATCACCTGTGCTGACCAATGTTTCTTACTATAGCACACTCAAGATCCGATACCACGTGCAAAAAACGGATCATTTGATTTCAAATGTGACCTCATCACAACTATCCAACAACTAGCTCAACATCTCTGCCAACCCACTTTTCAGCAGCTGCATTTTAAATCATTCACAAGCTCCAGTTTCGTGACCTAGATGAAGCGACAGACGACTGGCTAGTTACCGTCCTCACAATAGGAAGAACCATGGTGTCCTCAGCCCGACCTATTTAAAGAGCCATTCCTCATCTCATATTAAGAAAACAGAGTGTATCCTTTCCAAAAAACAAAGATGGCTGCCAACAGAACCAAAGCAATTACAGCCAAATGTCCAGAATATGTCATTTCCACACTGACGTAATGGCTATTGTTTTGGACTTATTATTCAGATGGAAAATATTAATTAATATTAAACATTAGAGCCATTCCAACTGTACAGTGAGTGAAAACAGCTGAAATAGCAACGGTAGGAAAAAGGTCATACAGAACATTTGGGGACACTCTTGAGCCAAAAGGGGTTCTCTAAAATGGACAGAAATATTGAAATGACCAATGGAGGCTGCTGAGGGGAGGACGGCTCATAATAATGTGTGGAAAAGAGCACACGTGGAAACCACGCGTTTGATGTATGTGATACCATTCCATTTATTCCGCTCCAGCCATTACCACGAGCTCATCCTCCCCAATTAAAGGTGCCACCAACCTCCTGTTTCTCATAACAAATTAACAACTAAAACTTCCATAGTGTATCATAACTTCCTACCTTAAAGAAAAAGCCACAGGACATTTTCTCGTTATCGCCATAGGTCCCCTGCATGCCTTCACTCTCCTCCATCCCCTCTCCCTCCAGGGGCTTGAGCACGTACAGAGGCACCTCAATCAGGTTGCTTCTGGCCTGGCCAAACATGTCCGAGATAAGGGGGGTCTCTGTGGGGGTGACCGTAAAGGACTCTTTCACTGGCTGGGCCAGCACTTCAGATACGGTCGACACTATTATGGGTTTAATCTCCTCCATTTTGTACTTGTGCTTCTCCTCCTCCATTTCCTTCTCCTCCGCATCATCCTTCTTGGAAATCTCTAGTGTCCCTTGTTGTGTTCTCTGGTTGTTTTTGGCTGGGGAGGAGGGTGACGATGCACTAACAGCCTCTCTCTCTGGGGATAGCACATGCTCAGTGTCTCCGTCTCCGATCTCAGGGGTTTCACCGGTGGGTTTGTCCCCCATGTAGGTGAAGGCCATGGCCTGGCATGGGGAGAAACGGCGCAGGCGGGGGAGGCTGTCCACGGACTGGGGCGCCGTCAGGCAGCGGTTATAGGGGGCCAGCTTAAGCTCGCTGGGGCGAGGCGTGCGGGGGTTCCGTGAGTGGAAGGAGGCCGACTTCCTCTTGATGCTGGTGGGCGAGCGGTGGGCGGAACGAGGCGAGTCTGTCGGGGAGGGCGAGTCGGAGGAGCGGACAGAGGCGCGAGCATATTTCTGGGGTGAGGGCTGGGTCTCGGGAGGGGGAATGATCCAGGCCTGTTGTTGCCGTTGTTCCCTCATGGCCATGATGACCTCCTGCTGCTGGGCCAGGCGCTGCATCTCCATCTGCAGGAAGCCCAGTGAGTGGTTGAGCTTCTCCATGGAGCGTGTGTAGTTCGCTAGATCCAACTCGCTGGGACCTTGACCTCCCTCTTCTCCCGTGCTTCTTCCTGGGGATTTCAGCCAGCAGACCCCGAAGGGCGCCTGCCCCTGCTCGGCCCCGTCAGGCGTGTCCACTTTGCTCCTCCCAGTTTTCCTCTCCTTCTCTGCAGTCATCTTCCCCATTTCCTCCTCTCCTCCTCCTACTGAGGCACAGTCGGCCTTCCCCTTGACCACGTCCAGGAAAGTGGAGTGGTCCATCCTCTGGCGGTGAAGCGTAAACGCTGCCTCCACCTTCTTCTTCTGCATCTCAATGGCTTTTCGCTTCTCCTCCAGGCGCATGTGCAGCTGAACCATCTCTGTTGCCATGGCCTGAACCGGGTCACTAGGTGGAGGGGCCAGGGCTGGCCCAGTGGGAGGGGCTTGGGTAAGGGGCATGCTCTGTTGATGAACGGGGCTGTGCTCTGGGGTGGGTGCCCAGGAGACGGACAGAGGGAGGCCCAGTTCTGAGCCCTCGGGGGTGGTCTTGAGGGAGCTGCCCCCCCCGCTGCTGCTGCTGCTCGTTCTTCTCCCTGATTCGGGTTTGCTGAGCTTCCGGAACTTCTGCTCTGCGAAGCTGGTCATCTTGATGCCGGAGCTAGTGGAGGGAGATTTGCCGTAGCTTGAGCTGCTGAGGCAGGGGCTGAGTGTGTCCATGTCCAGCTCTATGCTCGTAGCTTCCCCCAGCGAAGAGTCCTCGTCCAGCATCTCGGCGATGTCCTCCGTCCTCAAGTGGATGTCTGTGTCCACCTCTGTGGTTTTAGTGGTGTTCAGTGAGTCCAGGTCCATGTTCTCCTGTTGGGCCTTGGGGTGCAGGCCGACTACACCTCTTCCTCGGTTTTGACTGTGCAGGAAGAAGCCATGGTTGATACCCTCCGTCAGGGAGCATTGTGGGGGCTTCCTCCCGATGTTGTGGATGATCTGCAGGGCCTCCTCCATGCTGGGTATGGCTGCTCCTTTTCCATGCCCATCCAGGGCTGAGGAGCCATTGGGTTGAGGTCTGCCAGGCTGTCTTGGTAGATCGGGGCCTGCTAGGCTGTCCGGGCAGCCCTCCTCCTCAATGTCCACGCCCTGTCCATTGATGGGCTGGAAGGACAGGATCCTCTTCATGCCCCGGGGCATTTGGTGGACCTTGAAGCCCTCTGTGCTGGTAGAGCGAGTCATGCCATGGCCGGGGGGAGTAGACGTCTGGGTGTCCTCTTTGTCGAAAGGAATGTCGAAGGATACCCCGTAAGGCCCAGACCTGGTAAAAACAAACAGTCCATCCATCCATCCATTGTTGTGTGTGTAGTGCTTTTAATAATCCCACAGCCCAAAAACTAAGACCCAACTAAACCAGTGTAATGTAAGCATAACAGGCGTACGATTTCACATCAGAAACATCCTACTCATATACCAAACGATAATGTCAATTTATTCACATAGTCCGTGACACTCACCTTTTCTCCTTGGGCCAGGTTCCTACGTCCACAAAGGACATTGAGGTCGATCTCTTCATTTCACCTGGATGATGAGAATGAACTAAATAAACATGGAATATCAGATATAAGGGACTCCATTCAAATTCAATTCTTTATTAATGTTGAAAGCCAAAAAAAAGTTTGAAGTGATCTTGTTACCTGAGTTCCTAGGTTGAGGGAGGAGAGGCAGACTAGAGAGAGAGATAGACATTTAGACAATTAGATTGACAAATCATGAAAACTTAATGAAAGCTTTTTTCTTTTTTTTAAAGCTTTGGCCCCCATAGCTTGACCAATATATCATGTATGTCGAACACAGAATACCATTCCATATAAGTTTGTATAACCTCTACCCAATATCCCCTGTAGTTGCTGTAACTTTTAACAGATAACCACATCAAAATACTCCAGGTCAGAAGAGCTTTGGCATGCTGTATTGTACTGAACTGTACTGAGCTGATCCGAGTTGTATTGAACTGAGCCGAGTTGTATTGAGCTGAGCTGAACCGAGTTGTATTGAACTGAGCTGAACCGAGTTGTATTGAACTGAGCTGAACCGAGTTGTATTGAACTGAGCTGAACCGAGTTGTATTGAACTGAGCTGAACCGAGTTGTATTGAACTGAGCTGAACCGAGTTGTATTGAACTGAGCTGAACCGAGTTGTATTGAACTGAGCTGAACCGAGTTGTATTGAACTGAGCTGAACCGAGTTGTATTGAACTGAGCTGAACCGAGTTGTATTGAACTGAGCTGAACCGAGTTGTATTGAACTGAGCTGAACCGAGTTGCATTGAACTGAGCTGTATTGTACTGAACTGTACTGAGCTGAACCGAGTTGTATTGAACTGAGCTGTATTGTACTGAACTGTACTGAGCTGAACCGAGTTGTATTGAACTGAGCTGTATTGTACTGAACTGTACTGAGCTGAACCGAGTTGTATTGAACTGAGCTCTATTGTACTGAACTGTACTGAGCTGAACCGAGTTGTATTGCACTGAGCTGTATTGTACTGAACTGTACTGAGCTGAACCGAGTTGTATTGCACTGAGCTGTATTGTACTGAACTGTACTGAGCTGAACCGAGTTGTATTGAACTGAGCTGAGTTGTATTGAACTGAGCTGAGCTGAGTTGTATTGAACTGAGCTGAACTGAGTTGTATTGAACTGAACTGAACTGAGTTGTATTGAACTGAGCTGAACTGAGTTGTAGGGTACTGAGCTGAACTGAGTTGTATTGAATTGAGCTGAATTGAGTTGTATTGAAATGAGGAAAAACCGAGTTGTATTGAACTGAGCTGAACCGAACTGAGTTGTATTGAACTGAGCTGAACCGAGTTGTATTGAACTGAGCTGAACCGAGTTGTATTGAACTGAGCTGAACCGAGTTGTATTGAACTGAGCTGAACCGAGTTGTATTGAACTGAGCTGAACCGAGTTGTATTGAACTGAGCTGAACCGAGTTGCATTGAACTGAGCTGTATTGTACTGAACTGTACTGAGCTGAACCGAGTTGTATTGAACTGAGCTGTATTGTACTGAACTGTACTGAGCTGAACCGAGTTGTATTGAACTGAGCTGTATTGTACTGAACTGTACTGAGCTGAACCGAGTTGTATTGAACTGAGCTCTATTGTACTGAACTGTACTGAGCTGAACCGAGTTGTATTGCACTGAGCTGTATTGTACTGAACTGTACTGAGCTGAACCGAGTTGTATTGCACTGAGCTGTATTGTACTGAACTGTACTGAGCTGAACCGAGTTGTATTGAACTGAGCTGAGTTGTATTGAACTGAGCTGAGCTGAGTTGTATTGAACTGAGCTGAACTGAGTTGTATTGAACTGAACTGAACTGAGTTGTATTGAACTGAGCTGAACTGAGTTGTAGGGTACTGAGCTGAACTGAGTTGTATTGAATTGAGCTGAATTGAGTTGTATTGAAATGAGGAAAAACCGAGTTGTATTGAACTGAGCTGAACCGAACTGAGTTGTATTGAACTGAGCTGAACCGAGTTGTATTGAACTGAGCTGAACCGAGTTGTATTGAACTGAGCTGAACCGAGTTGCATTGAACTGAGCTGAACCGAGTTGCATTGAACTGAGCTGAACCGAGTTGCATTGAACTGAGCTGCATTGTACTGAACTGTACTGAGCTGAACCGAGTTGTATTGAACTGAGCTGAACCGAGTTGCATTGAACTGAGCTGTATTGTACTGAACTGTACTGAGCTGAACCGAGTTGTATTGAACTGAGCTGTATTGTACTGAACTGTACTGAGCTGAACCGAGTTGTATTGCACTGAGCTGTATTGTACTGAACTGTACTGAGCTGAACCGAGTTGTATTGCACTGAGCTGTATTGTACTGAACTGTACTGAGCTGAACCGAGTTGTATTGAACTGAGCTGAGCTGAGTTGTATTGAACTGAGCTGAGCTGAGTTGTATTGAACTGAGCTGAACTGAGTTGTATTGAACTGAGCTGAACTGAGTTGTATTGAACTGAGCTGAACTGAGTTGTAGGGTACTGAGCTGAACTGAGTTGTATTGAACTGAGCTGAATTGAGTTGTATTGAACTGAGGAAAAACAGAGTTGTATTGAACTGAGCTGAACCGAACTGAGTTGTATTGAACTGAGCTGAACCGAGTTGTATTGAATTGAGCTGAACCGAGTTGTATTGAACTGAGCTGAACTGAGCTGTATTGAATTGAGCTGAACTGAGTTGTATTGAACTGAGCTGAACCGAGTTGTATTGAACTGAGTTGAACCGAGTTGTATTGAACTGAGCTGAACCGAACTGAGTTGTATTGAACTGAGCTGAACCGAGTTGTATTGAACTGAGCTGAACTGAGCTGTATTGAATTGAGCTGAACTGAGTTGTATTGAACTGAGCTGAACCGAGTTGTATTGAACTGAGCTGAACTGAGTTGTATTGAACTGAGCTGAACCGAGTTGTATTGAACTGAGCTGAACTGAGCTGTATTGAATTGAGCTGAACCGAGTTGTATTGAACTGAGCTGAACCGAGTTGTATTGAACTGAGCTGAACCGAGTTGTATTGAACTGAGCTGAACTGAGTTGTATTGAACTGAGCTGAACTGAGTTGTATTGAACTGAGCTGAACTGAGTTGTATTGTACTGAGCTGAACTGAGTTGTATTGAACTGAGCTGAGCTGAACTGAACTGAGCTGTATTGAACTGAGCTGAACTGAACTGAGCAGTATTGAAATGAGTTGTATTGTACTGAGCTGAACCGAGTTGCATTGAACTGAGCTGAACCGAGTTGCATTGAACTGAGCCGAACTGAGTTGCATTGAACTGAGCCAAACTGAGTTGCATTGAACTGAGCAGAACTGAGTTGTATTGAACTGAGCTAAATTGAGTTGTATTGAACTGAGCTGAATTGAGTTGTATTGAACTGAGCTGAATTGAGTTGTATTGAACTGAGCTGAGCTGAACTGAACTGAGCTGAACTGAGCAGTATTGAAATGAGTTGTATTGTACTGAGCTGAACCGAGTTGCATTGAACTGAGCTGAACCGAGTTGCATTGAACTGAGCTGAATTGAGTTGTATTGAATTGAGTTGTATTGAACTGAGTTGAACTGAGTTGTATTGAACTGAGCTGAACTGAGTTGTATTGAACTGAACTGAACCGAGTTGCATTGAACTGAGATGTATTGAACTGAACTGAACTGAGTTGCATTGAACTGAGCTGTATTGTACTGAACTGTACTGAGCTGAACCGAGTTGTATTGAACTGAGCTGTATTGTACTGAACTGTACTGAGCTGAACCGAGTTGTATTGCACTGAGCTGTATTGTACTGAACTGTACTGAGCTGAACCGAGTTGTATTGCACTGAGCTGTATTGTACTGAACCGAGTTGTATTGAACTGAGCTGAGTTGTATTGAACTGAGCTGAGCTGAGTTGTATTAAACTGAGCTGAACTGAGTTGTATTGAACTGAGCTGAACTGAGTTGTATTGAACTGAGCTGAACTGAGTTGTATTGAACTGAGCTGAACTGAGTTGTATTGAACTGAGCTGAACTGAGTTGTAGGGTACTGAGCTGAACTTAGTTGTATTGAACTGAGCTGAATTGAGTTGTATTGAACTGAGCTGAACTGAGTTGTATTGAACTGAGCTGAACCGAGTTGTATTGAACTGAGCTGAACTGAGCTGTATTGAATTGAGCTGAATTTAACTGAGCTGAATTGAACTGAGCTGTATTGAACTGAGCTGAACTGAGTTGTATTGAACTGAGCTGAACCGAGTTGTATTGAACTGAGCTGAGTTGTATTGAACTGAGCTGAGCTGAGTTGTATTGAACTGAGCTGAACTGAGTTGTATTGAACTGAGCTGAACTGAGTTGTATTGAATTGAGCTGAACTGAGTTGTATTGAATTGAGCTGAACTGAGTTGTATTGAACTGAGCTGAACCGAGTTGTATTGAACTGAGCTGAACTGAGTTGTATTGAACTGAGCTGAACTGAGTTGTATTGAACTGAGCTGAACCGAGTTGTATTGAACTGAGCTGAACCGAGTTGTATTGAACTGAGCTGAACTGAGTTGTATTGAACTGAGCTGAACTGAGTTGTATTGAACTGAGCTGAACTGAGTTGTATTGAACTGAGCTGAACCGAGTTGTATTGAACTGAGCTGAACCGAGTTGTATTGAACTGAGCTGAACTGAGTTGTATTGAACTGAGCTGAACCGAGTTGTATTGAACTGAGCTGAACTGAGTTGTATTGAACTGAGCTGAACCGAGTTGTATTGAACTGAGCTGAACCGAGTTGTATTGAACTGAGCTGAACCGAGTTGTATTGAACTGAGCTGAACTGAGTTGTATTGAACTGAGCTGTATTGAACTGTACTCACCTAAGTAATAGAATGTGTGCTACTGCAGTTCTATTGTAGTCGTTAGGTAATTATTGTAAAATACAATGTTTTCTTCATAATGACTAGTCTCTTCCCACAGTGGAGCATGCAGGGCGCCTTGGGTCTGGCGAGAGAGACCAGACTTCTCAATAACCAAACGCAACATGTCAAGTGTTGGTCCCATGTTTCATGAGGTGAAATAAAATATCCCAGAAATGTTCCATATGCACAAAAAGCTTATTTCTCTCAAATTTTGTGCATACATTTGTTTACATTTTTGTTAGTGAGCATCTCTCCTTTGCCAATATAATCCGTCCACCTGACAGGTGTGGCATATCAAGAAGCCGATTGAACAGCATGATCAATACACAGCACAATGCCACAGATGTTGCGAGGTTTGAGGGACCGTGCAATTGGAATGCTGACTGCAGGAATGTCCATCAAAGCTGTTGCCAGAGATTTGAATGTTCATTTCTCTACCATAAGCCGACTCCAATATCGTTTTAGAGAATTTGGCAGTACATCCAACTAGCTACACAATCGCAGACCATGCGTAACTACGCCAGCCCAGGACCTCTAAATCCAGGTTATTCACCTGCGGGATCATCTGAGACCAGCCACCTGGACCGCTAATGAAACCGAGGAGAAACGGTCTGTATTAGAGCCTTTTTGTGGGGGGAAACTAATTCTGATTGGCTTGGCCTGGCTCCCAAGTGGGTGGGCCTATACCCTCTAAGGCAGATCGGGGCCCTGCCCATAGATTATTTTCCACCATAATTAGCAAATCAATTCATAAAAAATCCTAAAATGTGATTTTCTGGATTTTTTTTTCATTTTGTCTGTCATAGTTGAAGTGTACCTATGATGAAAATTACAGGCCTCCCTCATCTTTTTAAGTGGGAGAACTTGCACAATTGGTGGCTGACTAAATACTTTTTTGCCCCACTGTACATGTAGGTAGAGGTAAAGTGACTATGCATAGATAATTAACAGTGACTAGCAGCAGCGTATGTAAAGCGTTTGAAGGAATGTGAATGTACGTGTGTTTGTGTGGCGTCAATATGCATGTGTGTGTGTGTGTGTGTGTGTGGTGTGTTGGAGTGTCAGTGTAGTATGTGTGAGTGTGTGGTTAGAGTCGAGTGAGTGTACATTGAGCCTGTGCAATAGAGTCAGTGCAAATAGTCCGGGTAGCCACTTGATTAACTGTTCAGCAGTCTTATGGCTTGGTGGTAGAAGCTGTTGAGAAGCCTCTTGGACCTAAACTTGGCGCTCCGGTACCGCTTGCTGTTGCGGTACCAGAGAGAACAGTCTGTGACTTGGGTGACAATTTTTAGGGCATTCCTCTGACACCGCCTGGTATAGAGGTCCTGGATGGCAGGAAGCTTTGCCCCAGTGCTGTACTGGGCCGTACACACTACCCTCTGTAGCGCCTTGCGGTCGGATGTTGAGCAGTTGCCGTACCAGGCTGTGATGCAACCAGTCAGGATGCTCTCGATGGTGCAGCTGTAGAAACTTTTGAGGATCTGAGTTCAAAATATCTTCAACCTCCTGAGGGTTACTGCACTGTTGGCGCTACATCCACAATAACATCTGCTAACTATGTGTATGCGACCAATAACATTTTATTTTATTTTAATAGGTGTTGTCGTGCCCTCTTAACAACTGTCTTGGTGTGTTTGGACCATGATAGGTCCCATAGTGATGTGGAACTCAAAAGGGTTCTTACCTGGAACCAAAAATAGTTCTACCTGGAACCAAAAATAGTTATACCTGGAACCATAAATAGTTCTACCTGGAACCATAAATAGTTATATCTGGAACCAAAAATAGTTCTACCTGGAACCAAAAATAGTTCTACCTGGAACCATAAATAGTTCTACCTGGAACCAAAAATAATTCTACCTGGAACCAAAAATAGTTCTACCTGGAACCAAAAAGGGTTATTCAAATGGTTCTCCTATGGGAAGAGTGCAGTGTGTGCATACATCTTCTTATGGGTTCCCCCAGTGGGAATCAAACATGCTGTAAACAACTGAGTCACACTGGGCCATTAATGAATAACAAATAGTACCTGGGTGGTTCTGGGCTGGGCGGTCTCTCCATGAAGCTCTTCTTGGTGACATTGGAGATGGGAACTGAGGGAATGTTCCGCAACGATGTGAGGGCTGGCTCTGAAAGCACAAACATCATAACTCTCATTAAAACAAATCCATAGAGCAGGAATGATTTCACTGGGATGTATGAAGGTTTGCCCTCTTACCTTCAGTATCCAGAACTCTTGGTTGTACAAAGGAGGGTTTCACCTCTTCAAACCAATGGAACAGCTCGGCCAGGAACACAAGGTAGTTATTCTGGAAAAGACCAAAAACACAGACAGGATATGGGGTTGAGGCATGTAGTGAATAGAAAGAGGACTCTCTGCAAACATTAACAGTAACAGTAACAGTAACATTAACATTAACAGTAACAGTAACATTAACAGTAACATTAACAGTGCCCAACACCTGGCAAAATAATCCTGCAACATGAACTTGTTGAGAAAAGCATGACAGTTCACAATTGTCAAATGTAGTATACCTGTGCATCCACAAGATGTCTCTGTTAACTTTAACGTTTTTTTTTACGTTTTTTTTTTTATCAGTCAGTACACATCATAAATACTTAATGGTCAGTTACGGTCAGTTAGTACATTGAAATTCTCTTAATAAAAAAAACTTTATTATAGACCCAAGTCAATCCACCAATCTTTTAAGGTTAAGAA